>NC_135647.1:5445258-5749655 GCF_053574225.1 Canis aureus
TCTAATCATGGCTTGGTCTTATAGTGACCAGCTCCCATCCTGAAGCTACCCAGACCCACCAAGAGGTGTCTTGATAGATCAAAAGACATTTTTATCACCCAGGACACTACAAGTATTTCAAGAACTCTGTGTCAGGAACTAGGATCAAAGACCAAATACAGGTATCCCCTGTTTTTTAAAAGTTCACTTTTAGGAAAAGATCTACATTAGCATATTTTTGCTATCTAAAAGAAATCGAGAATTTTGGCTTTTACAATAAAAGGTGAAAAGCGAAAATATCAATCTGTTTCTGTTTTGCAGCAAACTGATGTATATGGGCAGCACACAGCAAGAGTGGCCCCGTGGATGTGCTTTCCTGCAGAACACACTCCTATCGGCATCAAGTTGCCCTAACTTTGAACTGTGACTGTAAGCATCTGAGCTTTAACTTGACTTACTTTGTGCATTCATTAACAAGATGGGTCCTAAGGCATCAGAAAAGCCGAAGAGAGTTGATTTTTTGGATCTGGGAACACTTAAAATTTTTTTCACATAAATTAATGATAATTGCTTTTTCTCTTGAAACCATTTCAGCTTACAACAGGTTCCATTGGAATGTTCTACCTTTGGATAGGGGGTGGGGTTGAATGTTGGTGGGGGGAATCTGTATTAGAGTGAAAGCTATTCTCAGTGTTTTTATTATCACTTAGGAAATTGCAAGGGTTTTAAGAGCTCCGTGCTAGGAACTGAGGCCAGAGACCAATATATATATTTTCTATTATTTCACACCCGCCAAGTAATTTTATAAACCATTATGTGTTATAAAAAGAATTTGTTAGTTTACTGTGGTCGATGTTGTGGCTATGTATATAAGTGAAGATGTTTTTAAGTTTAAAGGTACACAAATTCATCACATAATTAATAAGAAACTCTGAAGCTTTAAGAATTTCTTCTTAGCGAATCAAGTGCTTGCGTACACATTCAATTTCACCAGGATTTTCTGGTGTGTTTTGTAACAAAGTGCAAAGATTTATAATAGCAATTACTGAGATACAGATGATTCTGTAGTCAAAATATTTGGGAAATGTTAAATTAAACAAAAATAAATTGGTTTCTTTGCGATGAGACTTTTTGGAATCTTTAATATTCTAATAATAAATATGAATCTGTAAGAGCTATACTATTGCAGAATTTGTCATGTAAATCCCATCACAAAACCATTGAGGATGGATGGAACATTAGAAAAATGGATGTTCACAGTCAACCCCCCACCTCCCCACCCAGAGGCATTTGGCAAAATCTGGGGATATTTTTAACTACCAAAGGAGTGGGTCCTATTGTTATCTATTGGATAGAGTTTGGGGAAGCTGCTAAACATCCTACAATGCATAGAACAGCCCTCTACAACAAATAATTATCCAGCCCAAGACGTCTCACAATTAAGAAAGACTGCTTTAGACTAATGTTATATGAAATTAACTTTGGTAAACACCGATTTGTGTGGCTGATGACAGATTTTCTAACTCCAAAGAATAGTACCTAGTTTCCAAATGGCTCACCACAAACTTAACCTTTATTTAGTATCAAGACACATACCCTAGTAATTGAAGTGTACCAGAAACAGCGCAAGGTTAAATCCTAAATTCTGTATAAAATATGCCAAACAGCATTGCTGTTATTCATTATCTTTAACATGATCGAAAACTTTGTCATTATGCTGAAACCCTTATCTATCATCACACATTTGTATATGTAATTAGTCCAGTCCTGCCCATCAGAAAGCAGCAACTATAGTAGCTCATGGTATAGCTACTGACAGCTTACATTTGACAACCACTTGATCCTTTCTAAACAAGTTTCAGATCTCTATTCCTATTATTTTCATCATCATCCTTCATCTTAAAGAGGAAATTTTTTATTGTTTTGTACAATTTGGCTGAGCCCTGAAATAGGATAGAAAGGTTCAAATAGGAAGTTTCCCTTAGTCCTGAGAACTCTTATTTGATAGTCTTTGTTGATTACTCTTACTGGAGACTTACATCTATATTTAATTTAAAAAAAAAACATTAATGGGGCACCTAGGGAGCTCAGTGGTTGAGCATCTGCCCTTGGCTCAGGTCATAATCCTAGTATCCTGGAACTGAGTCTTGCATCAGGCTCCCTCCCCAGGGGGAGCCTGCTTCTCCCTCTGCCTATGCCTCTGCCTCTCTCTGTATCTCTCATGAATAAACAAATAAAATCTTTAAAATTTTTAATAATTAGTTAATAATATATAATATTAAGAGTAAATACTTGGTATTAAAACAAAGTTCTCTAAGTTCCAATCTGTGAGGTTAAAATAATAGAACTTTAAGAACCAGAAAAATAAATAAATAAAATAAAACTTTAAAAACCAGAAAGGTGAATGAATTCTGGGGAAATGAGTCAGAACTGAAATTGGCAGAAAGCTCTATGTGCATAGATGTCCCTTTCTATCTATACTGATACTATAATATTATGATGAGTTTGTGATTACCGGGCCAGTCTCTGATGGGCTTATCTTGGAAATTCCCGCTTTCACACAGATATAAACGTAAAGCCTTGAAGACAAAAAAGCAAATAACAAGAAAACAACATTAATAAAGTCCTGTGACTCCTCCATTTTTTTGTCCTCATCCTTCCTAAGTCAAATCACACATGGAATCTGAGGTAACAGGAACATTTTACACATCAGGCAGCTGAAACCTAAAGTGCTTGACCAACCTAAGGGTCACAGGCAAGTTTCACATACCCTGCTGATAATCAGTCTCGGCTCTTTCCATAAATAGATCTGCCTTCATTATGGAATTCCTAGAGCACATGCCTGATCGAACTGATGACATTTTTTAAGAAAGCTGTTCATCTCTACCTGCTCATACAAAGTAGAAGGGTAAATACGGATAAAATATGATCATTAACCACTCTCATTTCTTTCTTTTCCTCTCTCTTTTCCTCTTTTCTAGAAGAATTGCATGATTAGCAATAACAATGGGTCAAGTGAGGTAACTGGTCTAATAAGGAAGTAGCTTATTCACAGTGCACATCCCAGGACTGCAGTGGAAATTCCCCAACTTGGTAGGGAAGTAAGGCAAAGGTATCTGGCTCAGATTTTCATAATTTGCTGTATCCAGCCTTTGTTTGCTAACCTGAAAGGACAACAGTGATGTAATGTTATTTTCCTCTGCTCTTGACTTTCTAAAGGCTCTGCAGGGTAGGTAGGCTCAGTTTCAGGGGACCAGGAGAGGAAATATCATGATTTACTGTACTTAATCTGGTTTCCTTACCTGTTTATAAATATATAGATCTACTTATTTGTCTGACTATCTATCATCTATCTATCATCTCCAGGCCATAAAAAGAAAGAAATGTATGATAAATTTATTATAAAACAGCATGTCAGTTTCATTCCTAATTAACATTTTAATATGTTTCTCTTCAGTATCTGGACACCTTTTAGGATGGAGTCCCTCAAAACTTAAGTCAGTGGATCTAATTATTAATCTGAAAAAGGAATAATAAGCATACTGTTTGCCCGGTGTTTTTAGAATTTAGGAACACACTGTGATGTGTATATATTATGATGAACTTCTCCTCATAGAAATTAAATCAAATAATTACAACATTAAAGGTCTGACAGGAAGTCATGGGGTGGATGGCTGGCTCAGTCAGTAGAGCATGTGACTCTTGGTCTCAGGTTTGTGAGTTGGAGTCTCATGTTGGGTGTAGAGATTATTCAAAAATAAAATAGGGGCACCTAGGTGGCTCAGTGGTTGAGCATCTGCCTTTGGGTTAGGTCCCTGGGGTCCTGAGATCAAGTACTGGATCAGGCTCCCTCTGAGGAACCTCCTTCTCCCTCTGCCTGCCTCTCTCTCTCTTTCTCTCTTTCTCTCTGTCTCTGTCCCTTATGAATAAATAAATAAAATCATTAAAAAAATTAAAAATCTGACAAGAGGTCATGAACTGGACTTATTAACTTTGAGCCTTTAGAAGAGGCAGTTTGGGAGAGTGAGAAAAGCTGGGTCTAGAACCAGATATATGACCAACACTGGCCAAAATAATAGTTACAGTTACTCTGTGTAGAGTCATTTACAGGTAAGCCCAGTGAGATGAGCTAGATGACATTGTGATCTCTATTTTATTGATAAGAAAACTGAATCTGTTGACTTAAGATTGCACATGTAGGAAGTCTTAGAATTGGTGTTCAAACCCAAGCCTGTCTGGTTCCAGCTTTGACTTTAAACCATTGAGCTGACCTGGGTTGACTTTCCAGTGCCCTCATTTTAATGCGACCACTTCCACAATTACATCACTCTTTTAGCCTCTGATCCCTCATTTGTACAAAAGGATGTGATGCTGGCTATTCAAAATGGTTATTTTAAAGATAAAACAAGATCATATTTGTATAATCTCCAACATAGAGTATGTTTAATGACAATTGATAACTCGTTCCTCAGAACTCAATCAAACAGAAGCTGGTGTAGAAAACAATTAGCAGTTAATAGAGTGGTTTGCATCCCTAGCTGTACCTTAGAATCTGCTAAAGAGCTTCTAAGAGGTACTAATGCCTATTAGGAGGGCATGTAGGTGGGACACTGGTGATGTTCTAGTAGCTAGAATATAGGTGTGTTCATTTTGTGGTAATTGCTTAAGCTGTACATTTATGGGAGCTGCATTCTTCCGCGTGCATATTTTTCTTCAATTAAAATTGATATATTTTTAAATATGATTTCCCAGGTCTCATCTCTTAGAAATTCTGATGTAATAACTCTGTAAAGGAGTGTAAACATCAGTTTTACTTAAAAACTTCTTGGCAGTGTTAATACACAGCCAGCATTGAAAACTACTGTTAAGAGTAGACTCAAACCTTAGGAGATCTAAGAGTCAAGGAAGTCATATTTTCAGCAAAATAGGTAACATCTGCCAAATTTAAAAGTCTGGGTTAGTGTACAATAATTGGATATAGAGAAAAGGAATTCGTATCTGTGTTTCATATAGGCACCCTCCCCCACAATGGGAATTGCACTACGCAGGAAAAATCTATTAGGTGCCTCAAAAACTCCACTTTAAATTCTTTATCTTTCCTTCTTTTGTGAGTATTTCTGTTCACATCTATTTTATGAAACCATATTGCTTTTTCTTGAACATGTTTATTCCACAAAACCTGAATAGTTTGAAAACAAGGAAAGTAAATTTGTGAATTAAAATATCTATTCCTCCCAAGTGTCTACATGTGCACTATTTAGTCAAACATTCTCAAATGTCCAAGGAGATGGCACAGATAAGATTACAAAGTCTGCACTGTTTTGGTTTCCCCAGCAGGCTATATTTACCCCCTTGTTATTAGACGTTGGTCTTTTAGACCATGTCAGTATTGTTTGCGTCTCGTCCTTAGTGACACACACACACACACACACACACACAAGCACCCACACATGCATGCATTCTACATGTGCTATTATAGAATACTGTTTCAAATACTGTTTCATAAAAAATAAGCAGTTAACTCTACAAACTTAAATTAATCAGCATTAAATAAAAAATATACTATATATTGAATCCTTGGTGAATCTTTTTTTTTACCAAATGACTTTTTTTAAAAGATTTTATTTATTTATTCATGAGAGAGAGAGAGAGAGAGAGAGACGGAGGGAGAGAGAGAGAGAGAGAGAGGCAGAGACACAGGCAGAAGGAGAAACAGGCTCCATGCAGGGAGCCCAACATGGGACTCGATCCCGGGTCTCCAGGATCATTCTGGGCTGAAGGTGGCTCTAAACCACTGAGCCACCCAGGCTGCCCCCTTGGTGAATCTTTATCAGTACCTTCATGGTGAGATTTTTAGGCAGTCCACTCGTTTTACTGGGGTATTTCAAAATTGGCTAGTAAAAACAAAACTGTCCAGTAAATTTCAAAATTCACCTAGCATGAGATGAAACCTTAGGTATTTATTCTGTATATTCAAGGAATCTCTGCCTTGCTTTCATTTCCTAAGGTATCACTGTCATTTTAACTGAGTTGATTGCCTTACTGTTAGTAATAACTCTTTGTTCATCCAATGCCAGCTAATTAATAACTGAGCACATCCTTCTAGTAAGAAGACCATTTGTGTCATTGACTAAGTCAGCAGAGTGTGATGATTGTATACATAAACAGAAGGATACACTTAATTAGTGCCTATTTTTCAAAAGCATAAACATCAGGTTTTAAATTTACTCAAAGAATGGTTGGGCCTATAAATTATATTAGCCAATGGGAGAAAATAAGAAAAATGAATAAGGAAGAAAATCTTCAGTCTGATGCCCAAATGGGAAACCCACGATATGGATTATAAACACCATCAAGTTTCCAGCTGATGGGCTTTAGATACCCATAGATCTATTAGACTCACAAAGCTGTTGGAAAAACTCTGAGTAAAAAAACTTACAAAGGTAAAAGCAGCTGAAGAGATTGAAAAATGGAGATTATTCAATATTAAGCCATCTGCAGTATTAAAGTTTGGAGGTACAAATAGATGTCACTGAAGCACATACTAATGTAAGATTTATGCTGTCGATTACCATTTGCAATTAAGTACACTGTACAAATACCATGGGATTATTTGTTTCAGATGTAAGAAAGAGAAAACAAAGAAAGCATTAATTTTTGGCACTTCTTAAATTTAATTATAGTTGGTGTGCTGGAAAGAAAAATGAAAAAATCCATTCTCTGCATTAACAGAGAAAGAGCTAATAATATCTGTCAGTGAATGTCATTGTGATTTTTATACATGTCTCTGCTCTGGCTTCATTCACAGATTGCACAGATATTACTTAAATAAGACTTCAAGAGAGAACATGAGTTTTTGAAAATGAGGACTGGTCTCTGATATTGTGGTTGCCAGGTAATGGATTAACAAGGCGTCAGTGTGAAATACATTCATTTCTTCTTATCATTCAGGAAGCAGTTGTCCTGTCACTGTCCACTGGCTTATAGACTTTCACGGAGAGGTAGAGGCATCACAGCAGCAGCACCAGATTTTATTTATATGTAATACTATTCTGTTCTGATGTCTGATCTATCTAGCACCTTTATTATTTTAATCTAGCTGTCATTGGCACATTCGTGTGTTATTTGGTTTGTAAACAATAGTGTTAATTTGAACATATGAAATTTCCATCCTGTAGCTCCAAAATGATTAAATATTGACAATTTCACAATTGCATATGGTCCAATCTATTGTTAATTTACTATGGATGGATGGAGGTGAGGGTTTTTATAGCAAGTAGTAAAGGAAAGAAGATGTGTGTGTGTGTGTGTGTGTGTGTGTGTGTGTGTGTGTACTGAGAGTCTGCTGTGTTGGGCCTTATCCTACACGCCAGATATACAGCAACCAACCAGATAAGGCCTTTACTCTCTTGAAATTTATATGCTCAAAAGGGATACAGACAATAAACAAAGATCATCCCAGATAAGTGCTATGGAAAACAGATTATTCCATGAAAGGGACGACAGCTAAACTTGGGGTGTGGACAACAGCTATTTTAGACAGGGTGGCCCAGGAAGACCACCTTCAGGACCTGAGCCTTGAACAGAAACCTGACAACAGAGGACCAATCTTGCAAGGAACTGTGCTCTGTGCTAGTGGACTAGCATGTGGGAGGAAAGGCACTCCCATGGGCAAGGTAGCTGGTGTACCCAGAGCAGACTGAGTGAAGGGCACAGCGGTAACAGAGGATGTCAGAAAATGATAGAGCAGCAAATGAGACTGCAGGGGAGCAGTCAGTAAAGTAGAAAGAAAACAAGAGAAGTTTGTCATCTAGGAAGCCAAACTTTAAAAAGGAAAAAAGTAATTCAGGAAGGGAAGGACTGGTCACCTTGGTCAAATGACCTCAGAGTGGTCAGAAAGGGTGAGGGCTTAGAGTTGACTAGTGGATTCATTTTTGAGTGATAATCAATGACCCTAGGTATTTAGGAAGTAACGGTCCACGAACTTTTTTTTCTGTTTATTAAAATGAGATATAATTTATATACGAGAAACTTTGTCCTTTTTAGTATACAGTTCCATAAGTCGTTGTTTTTAAGAGAGAGTATGAGTTGAAGGGAGGGGCGGAGGGAGAGACAGAATCTCAAGCAGACTCTCTGCTGAGCACAGAGCCTGATGTGGGGCTTGATCTCAGGACTCTGAGATCATGACCTGAGCCTAAACCAAGAGTCGAATACCTAACCAGCTGAGCCACCCAGGCACCCCCAGTTACATATGGTTTGAGAAATATTTACAGTTGTGTTATCACCAGCATACTCATGACATAGAATTTTTCATCAAAACCTCAATTCTCAGGGCCTCTTTGTAGTAAACACTGTCTCCATATCCAACCATGGATCTGTTTCCTGCACCTTTAGCTTTGCCAGTATGTCATATATATGGAATTATTTGATACATAGCTTCTAAAATCTGCTTCCATTTAGCATAAATCACATGAGATTCATCAGATGGTTCCCTTCCCTTCACTGGTAAGTAGTATCCATTGGATGCATAAACCTCAGTTTGTTATGCAGCCCTGTTGAGGGCTGGTTCCAGTTTTGGGAGATTACAAATGAATCCATCATAAATATTCACTGGGGTTTTTGTGTGTGTGAACATGGGTTTTCATTCCATTTGTATAAACACTAACATAACAGAATGCTGGGTTATATGATAACTGCATGTTTAAGTTTAAAAAAAAATCTAAACTGTTTTCCAAAGTCATTGAACCATTTTTATTCCCACCAGAAATATATGAGAGTTCCACTGGTTCCATATTTTTTTCTTCTTCTCTTTGTTTTAATTTTAGTTATTCTAAAATGTGGTATATCATTGTGGTTTCACTTTCCATTTCTCTAATGACTAATGATATTAAGCATTTTTTCATGTACTTATCTGCCAGCTTTATTTTCTTTCTTTGGCAAACTCTCTCTTTAAGTAGTTTGGCCATCTTTTAATTGGGCTGTTTTCTCATTATTGAGTTACTAATGTTCTTTTTGCATTCTACCTACCAGGTTTTAAACAGATATATTCTTTGCAAAGATTTTCTTCCAGTCTATGGGTTGTCATCTCCTTCTCTTAATAGTGCTTTCAAAGCACAGGAGTTTCTATGTTTTCTGAAGTCCAATATATTATTTTTTCATGAATTAGGCTTTTCCTGCTGTACCTAAGAAATCTCTGCCTAACTAATCCAAGTTCACAAAAGTCATGTCCTATATTTCTCCTAGAAGTTTTGTGGGAATTGATTTAACATTTTTGACCACTGGGTTTTATAAGATGGATGCCATTGTTGACTTGTGCTTGAGCATTAATTTATGCAAAGGCCTATTAAGAATAGGTGAAAAAAATGGAAGAAAAGAAAATTGAGACCATTTTTATAGATTTATGCTGTAGAGAGTAAGTGAAAATTGAGATTGTAGCTGGAAAGAAACCTTATAGGTAGAGTAGGATGGTTGGTTATTGTAGGTAAGCAAAATTCAACGCATTGGCTTGTGTATCTACAAATTAAAATGGTACAAATTGAGACAAATCAGGGGAGAGCAAATCCAGTGAAACCTCATTTGGTAGTGAGTTAAAAGCTCCAAGCACAAAGACTGGTTATTTAAGATGAAAATAACAGGGTTTCTAGGGCAAGTAAGGATAAACTTCTATGCTTTCTGCATTGGAGCCAGTAAAATGTTTGGCTTGGAAAAAATGAAAAGAGGTGGGAAAAGAATTTCAATGTGACCTTAAACTCAGGAACTTGTCTGGTTGAATCTTTTTCCATGGATTAAGCAAGAGAGAATTAGGGAGTGGGGGCGTCTTTTCTCTGGGCAGAACCTCAATGGGTTTCATATTTCCTGGGATCTCTTAAGATTTCCTTTAAGCAAAGTCTGTTTATACAGTGACCTCAGTGGCTTTGGTACATTCCCTAAAGTCCTGGCATTCTCTTTGCTCAGCATCCCAGGAAGTAGGTAATGAGTCAGGGGTGGAGATTCCATGCACACTGGGCAGGAGGGAAGAGAAAGCTGGAAGAAAGTCCTTTTAGGGTAACCCTCTTTTTTTATTGTGAAATATTCTTCAGGCTTTCAAAGGGAAAAGAGAGGACACAGTTAAATAGTCATAGAATTCCATGGTAGTCAAACTCATTGTAGGCTTTGATTTCTAGAACTAGATTAGATTGCACAAAACAATATTTTGGCTTTCTGAGAGCAAGAGTTCTGAATCTTGCCTTTGTAGCCCATCAGACTGACATGGAGATTGCATATCCATACATCTCTATATCTATTACATGTCCACAATTCAGTTATTGACTTATCAGAAGGAAACCTAGGCATTTTATTTTTATCATATTTAAAGAATTGGGAAGAAAGTAGTGAGCTTTCATGGTGGTTTTAATTCTTTTTTGTTTGTTTGCTTGTTTAAATTTTCATAAAATCAGTGGTTTATTTCCAGCTAGAAAGAAACATGACAGCCAAGGCTAAGATGAACTAAACTTAAGATAATCTATATTTTTAAAATATCCAATTAAGTGTTACAAAGTATATTATGGAAACTTTTCATGGACTTACCTGTAAGTGAAAAATACTATATGTAAGACACCTGTCATAATGATTTTTGTGTCCATCTATGTGCAAGCAAAGAACTAAGAAAGGAATGACTTTATTCCCCAGAGTAATGTGAACAGCTTTTCACTGCAATCTGATAAAACACAAATCCTAGTGGTTTAAGTTCCTAGTTTTCATTTCATTTATGTCAGCACCAATGAAAAAATTAACAATAAGAACAGCATTTGTATGACTTTTTAGGTCAACAATGTGCAAATTATATCATGCCTGATTTATACATGAAACAAATAAAGACTTAGGAACCCTGAGTAAGTCAATGACATCCCTATTGCCTTGTATGAATAAAAGAGATGAAGTATTTATCATCCTTCAATAGAGAATAGGTCCAAGTTTATTTCTTTTTTTTTCTTTCTTTTTTTTATTTTTATTTTTTTTAACTTACTTATGATAGTCACAGAGAGAGAGAGAGAGAGGCAGAGACATAGGCAGAGGGAGAAGCAGGCTCCATGCACCAGGAGCCTGATGTGGGATTCGATCCCAGGTCTCCAGGATCGCGCCCTGGGCCAAAGGCAGGTGCCAAACCGCTGCGCCACCCAGGGATCCCCAAGTTTATTTCTTTTACAGGATCTCCTGGCATTACTGGGCAAAAAACTGGACCTGGCTCAATTTGAGGACATAGAACCAGTTCACTTCTGTCAGTAAAATCATTGTCCCATTTCCTCCAAATCCAGTTTAGATCACAATTAACCTTATTTTTATTATCATTTCCTATGTACATGAATGTGTTCAGTAATTTGTATGAATTTCCTTTTCCTTGATCCCTGTAAAGTAGGTAATACTTTTACCCATGTTTCACAGAGGAGAAATAGGTTTGGAGAGGAAAAAAAATCCCTTTCCAAAGCTCACATACAAGCGATGTCAAGAAGTCATGTCTTGAACCCAATATTCTTGAGGGTAGGTTCTCACCCACTAAGTAATTGATACCTACTTAATAAGAAGAGGTCCATATTTGTGCAAGCAAATTTCCAGTATGGTGACAGAAGGCAGGGCATTCATAGCTAGAAGGACAAGTTAGCAATGATCGTCATTTGCAGTCTGAGTTTTCAGAAGACCATTGCTAGATATTGTTTGGATAGAGAACATGTAGAGGATCATGACCTGAAGCTACATGTAAGTTTAACTTCAAGCTAAGATAGGCCAGATGTCTTAGAAAAGACACAGTGTGACTATGTACTCCTAGACCACTTGCTCAGACATACACTACCCACAACTTTGGTTTTTCAGTTATATTACTATGAGCATCATTGCTTTTAAAAGAGTAAACAGTGTTACTAGATACTTTTTCTGCCACCTTTGAACCCCAGAGTATGTCAGAACAGAGAGCAGATACCCTTATGGGAATGCTTAGTTGACCACTTAAATCCTAATGCAGGTTAGCCCAGTCATTCTTATTAGCTCAGGAGATCAATATGTTTCAGGGAATAAAGTTCCTTCTCCTTTGTTCTTAATTAATTAATGATAAATATTTTTATTTTTTTAAGTAGGCTCCACATCCAACATGGGGCTTAGACTCTCAGGATCAAGAGTCACATGCCCTACCAACTGAGCGAGCCAGGCACCCCAGGGAACAAGTTTTTCTTTGTGATTTTCACATAACATTATCAAACAGGTGGTGTGCAAGTGAAAGAGCTTTGATAAAAAAGGGAAATTGTGCTATGTACTATATGTTGAATACTTGCTTTGGAGAGGTAACTACAGTAAAATTATCAAGGCTGCAGGAGTTGAGGGGAAGCCTATGCATTCATTTGTAAGTATTATTATATATCATCGCCTGCTTTTCACTCAGTGTGCATTTACCATCTGTTCATGTTGTCTGCACTAAGTCATTTTAATGTTCGTTAGAGCTATTATTTTATTATAAAATTATTTAATGAAAGCATATAGTATTAAACATATATTGATGCATTTTTATTATAAGTATTATATATACTTTATTATACATTATTATACAATAATATAGTATAATAATATATATTGTTGTTTGTTAGTTTGATTCAGGGTAGAGAAATTTTCAGTGTCAGAAAGCTTGTGGGGAAGTTATTACTTTCAGTAGACATTCAGATAATTCTGGGTTCTGTGGCAGACACAGACCTTTTGTTATTAAATACATCAAAGCTTTGCTTCCAGGAAGGATAATCTTCTCACTTGTTCCCTCTCTGAGGCAGAATTTGAATGCTTTTTTCATTGAAAGTGATTGCTATAGGGACCTCTGGGTGGCTCAATGGTTGAGCGTCTGCCTTTGGCTCAGGTGGGGATCCCCGGGTCCTGGGATCAAGTCCCACATTGGGCTCCCCACAGGGGAGCCTGGCTCTCCCTCTGCCTATGTCTCTGCCTCTCTCTCTCTGTGTCTCTCATGAATGAATAAATATCTTAAAAAAAGAGAAAGGAAGTGATTGCTATAGATTAACAAAGAGAGAATGCACCCCTTCTCTCTCTCTCTCTCCCTCCCTCTCTCCCATTCTCCTTCCCTCTCTCCTTCTTGTCCTCCTTCTCTCCTTCATAACTCCTCCCTCCCATACTGGTACCTCAGGAAAATAAATCTTTGACAAAATAGAAAATAAGCAAATATTATTTGGCATGTTGTTTGTGACTCCTAGATAACATTGTAACATTAAATATTTACAGCACGGACACTATAAGACACGTTTTCCAATCAGTTTCTTTTGTTTGTTTGTTTTTTCCCCTGAATTCCAAGAGGAGCATTGAGATTAAATCTCTGCTTTGGAAAGAAGCAACTACTCCAAAAAATATACCATTACCCCTTTGTAAGCCTCAATGGCTTACACAAATATTCAAGATCCACTGAGAGTGTGTACAATGAAGTGCTTGACATTCTCTTAGGTGCTCCCCACATTCCTTAGGAGACCAGACCATACTCAATTCACACTCCAATACTAAGGGCTACTTCTTCTCCAAGAGGAGATGTTAGTAAGAAGAGAAGTGGGCTGCTTGTAATCCCTAGAACATGATTGTGAGGGAGAACAAGATGGAAATGTCTTTCCTTATGCATGACATGGATTGAAGAGTTTTAAGGGAGAAAACAGGAATATTTCTCTCTGAATCAACTCTCCAAAGATCTTTTTAGGTAAACTTTTTGGAAAAATAAAGAAGAGCATTTCATATTTTAAAAAACTCTGCTCTGTTTATTGCATCTTAGATTTCTGGTAATTTCTTAAAATTATCATATGCTTATCAATTGTGCTTCAGCAAAATAATGATCCTGTTTTCCTGATTAGGTCTCTTACTAGTAGCAGCTGAAGACCATTGGTCACGTTCTTCATTATTCTATTTCCCCGTACTATGTGCTTCCTCTCACACCCTCTCACTATCATACTAAGGAATATAAATTGTCCACGTATAAATCAGTATGTCCCAAAATGCATTCCAACAAAAGGGAGTTTTGTCTAATTTGATAGGTGTTTCTCAAAATTAGGATTCCATTTTCAAAGACTTTAAAAGAAATCTGAATTAAATAAAATTTAGCAGACTCTTTTTTTTTTTGGTTGGTTTGTTTAAAGGAAAAAAGTCAACATCATTTTTATAGTGGTCTGTAACTATTCAAATCACCTTGACAAATTTGTATACTTAAACAATAAGATATTCACTGATGCTTCAGTATAATTGATTTATGGTTAATAAACATTTCTTACTTATGTAAATTATATGATTTCAAGAGAAGAAACAAAGGGAGAATAACTTTTCCCCATCATCTATGACAATGGAATGTGGTTATCAAATACTGTTGCCGTGGGCCTAGGCTGTTACTACAGGATGCTTCATTTCCAACCTGGCACTCCTGGGGACTCCATGACTGGCTCTGACAGCTTTGACTGTGTCACGGGCACCAATCTAGAGTTGAAGTTCCAAATAATGACTCAGCTCAAGGAAACTGTTAGCACTTTCAGGTCGTGAAATAGTATTTTTGTCCTGTGAGAAAACATATGTAATCACTGTTTTATTTTTTTTAAGAATTTAATTTATATTCTAAATTTATTTTATCAGAGTATTACATATAGTTTGTTTTTAAATTAAAAGAAGTGTTAAAAGACTTACTTACAATAATAGCAATTAAAAAAGTAACATCTCTGCATTACCTGTCCATCCCCCTGGTCCCAGAACCACATTAAACTTATTTGCTATTTCTTCTGGTGTATTTTGCCATTTATCTACATAATATGCTCACATTGCTAATTCCTAATTTGTTCTTTTTTTACTGAAGTATAACGAACATACAGTCCTACATTAGTTTCAGGTATAAAATATAGTGATTCAACTATTCTATACATTCCTCAGTTAATTTGGCAGGTTTCTTTCCATCAAATTTCTCAGAGCCTTCCATGAGTGTGTGCATTACAAAGCTCCAAGAAAGAAATACCATTTGTTTTTTGTCTTTCAGCAGGGCATTTTTTAAGTCTCGGTCCAGCCAGGCTCTAGGCTTGGCAGCTCAGCTGAATATTCTAGAACCAACTTCTAGTTTTGTCTCAAGTATAGGCAAAGTCATGGAATGTGTCTCTCTCTTCTACTCAGTCATAGTATAGACAACCAAAGGGATATTTCTTTTTTTCATGCTTCTTCCTAGATCCTAGTACCTATTTTGCAATATTTCAAAAGGACAATGACCTAAAAAAAAGTCTGTTATCATCATCTGTTAGCATTATATGTTGTAAAGAAATATAAAAGTTGGGGTGCCTGGGTGGCTCAGTCAGTTAAGTACCTACCTTTGACTCAGGTGATGATCCTGGAATTCTGGGATTGAGCCCCACATTAGGCTCCCTGCTCAGTGGGGAGTTGGCTTCTCCCTATCCCTCTGCCTGCTTCTCCCCCTGATTGTTCTCTCTGTCAAATAGATGAATAAAATCTTTTTTAAAAAAGGGAAATATAAAAGATAATATAAAAGAAGATCTTAAAATTTGGATGAATGTTTAACGTAAATGACCCACATAAAAATCACTTTGTCACCTCTTAAACTGAGCCAGAGTCCCAATTATTTTGAGGGACATATTTTTGATACCAAGTGATCTGTAGCAAAAAGAAGGAACACAGAAGCACCTATAAGCACTATAAGCCTCAAGCATGTGGCCTGAACCAGGAAGCTAAAAGCCAAAAGCCAAGGAGGATCCATCTAGGGAGGTTATGAGAACTCTGTTGGGTAGTAGAGAACACCTTTCTCTCCTGCTATTCTTTACAAAATAATGTGCAAAATAGAGGCACAAGAATGGTAGTATTTGGTGAATAATCACCAAAAGACTAAAATAACACAATACCCACTCTTTCAACATAACATAACATTTTATTTGATCATTCAAGAGGTTATTCTGCTAAATATCTTAAAACAATTGGCTTAACTCATTACCCTAGTAAAGAGTTCTTGATCAAATTAACAAATTCATAGAGTGTCTTATTTTCATACTGAAGAACCAAATAGGGACAAATGAATGCCTTCAGACACAAAACAGAACATTCCTTAAGCAGCTTCCTGCTCACAGTGCCACTGTGAAGGTCTTCTATTTGTTCACTACAACAACTGCTAGTCTATGTGAGGGACATAGATATGGGATCTCTAGTAGAGGAATGGAAGAACTCAAGAAATTCAAATTCTTTATTGACAGTTGACAGACACTAATGACTTTATTTAACTTATTGAAAGTAACTTGGTAAGAGTTCAAAAAAATCTTTCTTAATTTGCTGACATATTTTAAGGACCTGTCAGGTACACAGAATTGGATGAATCCTGATTTTTTATTTACGGCAGATTTTCGTTGAACCATGCATGGTGCTATCTGATTGTTTTAATAATATATCAGAAATCTGTGAACCCTCTGCTCTACATGGGAAGTAAACATGGGAAATCACTGACCTCTATGCAGTCCTTGCATTCTTTCACTCCACCCTAGTTTATAAAAATATTTTGGTGAAAATGCAGTCTTTGTTGTCACATGCAACTTTTCATATAACATGTCTTCTCTTTTCAATGAATATCTTGTCATGCCTTTTTGCTGTATACACCATTCAGGAAGATCATTTCTAAGTCCTATCGTTCTGTGTTTAGGCGTTTAGCAGTGTCCACCAGCAGGTAGTAATGATACCACCTACTTCTAGAGAGTAATACCTAGTTCACAAACCATTTATATAAAGAATTAGCTCTCACAAATCTTCACCAGTTCTGTAAGGGCAGCATGATTCATACCACAGGAGGGATTAAGAGTGTCAGAACCAGAATCTTATCCAGCTGTATGTTTTTCCCATGACATGGAGTCTAATAGTGCAACAGACCCCTGAAATAGTCTGGGCTTATCCTGCTTCCATAGAGCATTGGAGGGACCGGAGCAAAGCTCTCTTCCTTCTTCCATTAAGTTGACCTCTCTGGTAGATGACGGGACATCTATTTTGATGTATGTCTGTCCAGACTTGAAAAATGATATGCTTAATCAAAGGTAACTGTGACCATTGTTCTCTTCTGTCCTGAAATCTTTGTGTAATTCTGCAAAGGCTTGTACAAGAGCCCAAAACCTGTTGGCAATAGGCTCGTTTTCAAAGTGAAAACAAATGCTTATCCCTGCTTCCCCCGCAGCTGTCTTTTCTGAGATTGTGTTGTGCTACCTCCTTGATTATAGGCTTTAAAAAAAATCCAGGCAAAGAATCTAGTTGGGATATAACCTTGAAGGGTATGATTTCTTGAATTCAGACAATTTATCAGCACTCCTCTTATATGTACTATTTTGTACTGAGATATTTCAGGTCCAATAAAACCACAAGCATTTGGCCTGGAAACGAGGGCGGGAGGTATCTGAATTGATGGAAAGAGATATGGATTATGAACTATGTTTAACCTTGGTTTTATTGTTCTCCAGTCCCCGACATTGGAACAAGTTTAACAAAGTGTTGGCCTGGTAGTTGTCTTTACGTAAAGACTCTTCTTAGTTAATAGCTAATAATGATTTTTAATTAGCAAATAACTTAAATGTAAATAGATTCTTCCACACTGCCTACCAATGCTTGAAAACAATCTGTTCTCTTACATAGCCTAAAAATTACCCAGTCTTGATACTGTTAATTTGCCTGGATTAAAAAAGAATCCTAGATAAGAAGTACAAACGGAACTTTAGCTCTACCTCTGCCTGAATGATAACACATTTCCAAGTAGCATAATCTAAGTTTCTGAGGCTTTACAGGCACTCATGTAGCAGTCAATGATGAAGAAAATGTGTCTTGGAAAAGAATTCAGAATGTGCCTTGGTAAGTCACTAGATGCCTCAGGAAAACAATTAATCCTAATAACTTCATCAAATCTCTATACAATTTCCTATGACAGTGCCTTCAAACTGGAGGATGAAGAAACCTCTAGAAAAGAAATTCATTTGGAAATTATTATTATTATTACTATTTAAAGATTTTATTTATTTATTCATGAGAGACACAGAGACAGAGGCAGAGACATAAGCAGAGGGAGAAGCAGACTCTCTGTAGGGATCCCGATGTGGGACTCGATCCCAGGACCCCAGGATCACAACCTGAGCCAAAGGCCACTGAACCACTCAAGTGCCTTGCATTTTGAAATTATTAACCTGGATGAAAAAAATGAGAGACAAGGCTTTGAGGTATTCAGGTATCAGAGATTGTAATAGTGGGAGTATTACACTAAGAGGTAGGGAGAACCATAGAAATACTTCAGAGAGGGGAAGATGGGCTTCAGTGAGATGTTATATGTGGGATTTGACAGAACATGAGAGGTGAGAAATGGAAGATGCTTTAGAAGTGACTCCATCATTTGTTAAATCCTCGTCGATCCTCACAAAGGGGACCCAGAGAGAAAATAAAGACAGTCCAGCCTTCAATTTATTACATACTTTGGGGGAGGGGAACAACCAAAAATCAACACGTTTCATCCTAATGAGCAATCACTTTGTTAATTTTGTAGAAAAATCTGGGCATTGATCCGCTGATATTATAGTTTGTATGTAAATAAAAATCTAACTTTTTTCCAAATATTGTCTTATTTTGATATTCATCTCACAAGAATTAAAAAAAAATGCACTCCTAAAAGTATATTTCTAAAGCCTGGTAGACTTTCCACTTGCTTCATTATACATGGAAGACCACCAGATTCATAGGATTTCACTCCTGCCACCTTGTTTCCCTGGTGGATTTTTACTCAACAATCTAGAACCAATATCAGTACTGTTAGGATTTTATTTCTTCTAACTTTCCTACCAGCTGGACCAATTGAGCTAGTTGAATATCCCCTCATCACCATTTCCCTGGTGTTTGCCATACTTTGATTAGAACATTTATCACATGTATATTACTATATTTGGCTTATTTTAACTTTTTTGAGGATATAATACATTGACATGATTTACACATTTAAGTGACTGTGTCCTTCTTACCTTCATGAATATCCAGGCAGACCATTCAGGGAATCATCATAATTGTATCTTGTATCTTATTTTTCTTACAAACAAATTCAAATATATTCTTCTTTTTCCTCCTTCCCTGTCACCAACCAGAAGATGTAGCATACTATATACATGGTTCTGTTTCTCGCATCTTCACTTAATATCCCCAGAAGATACTTCCATATCAATCTATAAAAGAGATTTCTCATTTTTATTTTCAACTGTATTTTATTATGTTGGAATGCACCATGATTTATTTGACTTGTCCACTATGGATGAATATTAAATTGTTTTCAGTTTTTTGCTATAAGAAACAGTACTGCAAAAATTGCTTTATAAATGTGGTTTCACAGGTGTGAAATGTGTATTTCTTTTACTATTGATAGATATTTCCAGATTGCCCTCCACCAAGTTTGTAAGAATTTGTACTCCTACCAGAAACTAAGTCCCTGATTCTATGGCCTTGTGAACAGAATGGTATTTAACTTCTGCATTTTTGTCAACTTGATGTGTGAATATTGGTATCTTATCCGCATTTCTCTTTATAAAAATAAGGTTAAGGGCATCCCCGGTGGCCCAGCGGTTTAGCGCCATCTTCAGCCTGGGGTGTGATCCTGGAGACCAGGGATCGAGTCCCAGTCGGGCTCCCCGTGTGGAGCCTGCTTCTCCCTCTGCCTGTGTCTCTGCCTCTCTCTCTCCTCTCTCTCTCTCTCTCTCTGTATCTGTCATGAATAAATAAATAAAATCTTTAAAAAAATAAGGTTTAAACATCTAGCATTTCCTTTCTCTTTCTTTCTTTCTTTCTTTCTTTCTTTCTTTCTTTCTTTCTTTCTTTCTTTCTTTCTTTCTTCTTTCTTTCGTGGCTGTAAGTTTGCTTGTGGATTATTGACCTTTCCTTTTCAATTTCTAGGAGCTTTTGTTTGGTACATTAGGAAGAACTGTTAAATTTTACCTGTGATGTAGATTGCAAAATGTTTTACTGGTTTATCTCTGCCATTGGTTTTGTTTTGTTTTGTTTTGTTTTGTTTTGTTTTGTTTTAAGTAGCCTCCACACCCAATGTGGAGTCCAAGGTTGGGCTTGAACTCATGACCCTGAGATCAAGACCTGAGCTGAGATCAAAAGTCAGATGCTTAACCAACTGACTGAGCCAGCCAGGCACCGCTGTCATTGTTTCTTTGCCACAATGCTAAGTTATTTTGCTATTGTTATTGTTTGCCTCTAAAAGGTTTTCATTTTAATACTTAAATATTAAAATTTATCAATATTTTCCTCCCTACTTTGTGGATTCTGTCATAGATTAAAGGTCTTTTCTACTCCATAATTATAACAAATTATTACTTGTTTTTCTTCTAGTCATTTTATTGCTCCTTTTTTTTTTTTTAAACATTTGATTCTTTAGGAATTCAGTCAAATATGAGTTCTGAGTCTGTTCTCACCCAGTTTTTTTTTTATATATATATATTAGTTAATCTTTTCCATCTTTTCCATGCAGATTTTGAGATGCTTTCTGTATTTTGTACAAAACTGACCCCAATGCATCAAGGTTTGTTTCTGGACTTCTGTTTTACTGGTTTATCTCTCCAGGCATCATTACCACACTGTTTTAATCATTAAGACTTTGTGTTCAACTTCAATATTTAGTAAGACTGGCCTCCATTCCCCACTATATCACATCTATTTCAGTGATTCCCTGAAATTCTAAAACTTTTAAGGAATTTATTACCTAAAACAAACTGGGTGGCTCTGTGGTTGACCGTCTCCCTTTGGCTCAGGTCATAATCACCGGGTCCTGGGATCCAGTCCCACATCAGGCTCCCCACAGGGAACCTGCTTCTCCCTCTGCCTGTGTCTCTGCCTCTCTCTGTGTGTCTCTCAAGTATATATAAATAAAATCTTTAAAAAATAAAAATAAAAAAACATACACATGAACAACACATTAATTTCATACTCTGTGTGCTCTCTCTAGCTATCTCTCTCTATCCCAAATAAGTAGAAACATTTTTTTTTAAGAAATAGAACAATAAAGATTTATGGAGACCCAATAGACGTTTGCCATGCTGCATCTGCTGACACTAGAACAGTGTGTCTTCTCCTGTTTTCACATCTCTTTTGTGAAAGACCTCATCTAGGTCTTCCATGTTGCTTTCGATTTATTCCTAACCATGTTATCCGTTTTATTGCCATTATAAATGGGGTCCATTTCTCCTTATAGTTTTTAACTGAAGGCTAATTTTATATATGAATTCTCAATTTAATCAAATAAATTTTGTATCCTAATTTATTAACTTTATGCATGTAGCTTTATTTTCTTGGTAATTTCAAATAGCCTGGAGGCTAGTACCTCCAGAACAACACAGTATTAGAGCTGAAACTGGTAGTTTGCCTTGCTTTTGAATTTAGTGTGACTATATCCAATGTTTTCTACTAGCTGGTTTTCAATGCTGAGAGGAATGTACAATTTAACATGTTAAGAAATGGTTAAGTGTTGGAAAAAGGAAAGAAAGAAAGAAAGAAAGAAAGAAAGAAAGAAAGAAAGAAAGAAAGAAAGATGCAAGCAAGAAAGAGGTGAGAAGAAAAGAAATGGTTGTTTTGAAACCGAAAACAGATTTTGAAAAATTTCAAATTCTTTTTCAGTATATACAAGGATATCCATGATTTTTTTCTTAGATATATTAATATAAATAAAAAGAATGAAAGCTTTACTTCTTTTCCTATTTTCTGGGGCAGTTTATTAATAAATTAATTTTTAATTAATTAATTTATTTATTCATGAAAGACACAGAGAGAAAGGCAGAGACACTGGCAGAGGGAGAAGCAGGCTCCACGCAGGGAGCCTGATGTGGGACAGGACCAGGGGTCACAACCTGAGCCAAAGGCAGATGGTCAACCACTCAGCCACCCAGGCATCCCTTCTGGACCAGTTTAAATGACATTGGCAACATTCACTCTTAAAGGTGCTGGTAGAATTCAGAATAAAACTGTTCTGGTATGGGATGTTTGAGAAGCTGGCTTCTTAATGGATTTCCCTGACTTCTGTAGAAATAAATAGAAATTGTCCTATTTATGAGATTGTATCCATTTTAATAAGATTTCTAAGTTATTGTAAAGGGTTTGGAAAAAGTTGACTCAACACTGTTTCATAAATGTCCTTAGATAGATAGATTTGATTTCTACATATAAATTTTTATGTGGTTGATTGGCACTTTTCCCACTTCTCCTCACCCCACGTCCCATTTCCATCTGTTTATTCCTTAACTAGGTTAGCTTATGGTGTATGTTTTTCAAAAAAGCTATTATTAATTTTTTTATTCTACAAATTTTCTGTTTTCTCACTTATTTATACCTGCTTTCATCTATTTACTCTTTTGTTTTGTCTAACTTTATTCTTTCATTTAGACCAATTTTTCTAAATTTTTTATTCAGATGCTTACTAATTTATTTTAATTGCTGTATTTAATGTCATTCTTTGTCCTTTGAGTGTGGCATATGATGTATGTCGTAGGTTCTTACAGGTACTGTTTTCATTATTGATATTTTGTCAATATTCTGCATATCCAGCTTGAATTACCTTTGACTCAAAAGTCGTTTAAAGAATGTTTAAAATTTCCTCATGTATAGGTGACTTTTTAAATGCTGTGATGTATTTTTATTCCATTATGATTAAAAATGTTATTGTTATAGATAAGATGTTTGTGTCCAAAATTCATACATTGAAGCCCTAATTCCCAGTGTAATGGTGTGTGGAGTCTGGGGCTTTAGGATATAGTAGGCTTAAATGAGGTCTTGAGGGTGGGGTTTTTCTGATGGGATTAGTGCCCTTATAAGAAAAGGCCAGAAAGCTTGCTGTCCCTCTATTTACAACATGAGGGCACAGAGGAGGTAACCATCTGTGAGCCAGGAAGAAGGCTGACTCCTTGATTTGTTGTGATAGCAGCCCTCATTGACTAAACCAGTTGGCTTTTATATTTTTTGAAATCTATCTTAATACATTTTCCACATGTCATACTGTATGGTAAATTTTTATGATACTTCCATGAGAACTGAAATGCATATTCTTTATTTCAGAATGCAGGGTTTAATATATCAATCATGAGAATCTTATTAGTTACATAATATATATCTTCTATACCTTATTTATCTATCTGATTTAATCTGGCATATACTGAGAGAAGTGAATTAAAATTTCCTACTTCCTGTGTGTACCATCTCTTTTCCTTATATTGCCTGTGTATTCTGTTTTATGGCCTTGGCTGCTAGGCCATTCTTATTAATTCTAATAATCTGCCTGTATATATTTTTTTTAAATACATAGTCAAATCACCAGTGAAAATTTTTAAAAATGCTGTCTTTCTTTCTAATACTTCTAGTTCTTTTTCTTTTGTCCTCTATTGACTATATTCTGAAAAAAGATGATTCTGGGTGATTCTGGGCTTTACTGTCTTTGCAATCACTTTAAAAAGAATGTTTTTACCATTCCTCATTATTATAAGTCATGTGAACTACAGTTGTGGGGAGATGTCCTCTATCAGATTAAAGAATTTTTTGTATTCCTATATTAATAAAATTATTTTCAGCAAAAATGGGTATTAAATATTATTAAACATCTTTTATACTTATATTGCTCTAATTATATAGTTTTTATATAAAAAATATAGATAGATGATAGATAGATAGATAGATAGATAGATAGATAGATAGATAGATATAGGTAGATGATAGATAAATATATAGATGTATACTTGCCCTTGCATTCTGTATTTTCTCTTTTGAAATTTTTCCTATTCTACTCCACCACCTCTGATAGACATTTTTTGATTAATTAAAATATGATTTATTTGTTTTTCCCTATACCATTTCTTTCTCCATGGATTTCTATTTCTTGGCTTCTATCTTTATTCTTCCAGAAAGAAATCCTTAATATACTCCTATAAAAAGATACATGAGTAGTCATTGCATATCTAAGACTGTCTTTACTAGCACATTTGACTACATTTTAGCTGGGTATAGAATTTTAATTTGAAAATAATTTTCCTCTGCACATTAAGGTAATGTTCACCACCCATACCTGTCACCTGCCATGTTGCCTAGCCACTGATGAGGCTTCTTATACCAACTTTATTCTCTTTCTTTTGTAGGTGTATTTTTTTTATGAAATCTGGGAAATTGCAGGGATGTTAATCTTAAGTCTTGTGCTTTCTTCTGTGCTCTATTTATGTTTAGATATTTTTATTTAATGTATGCATCCTTTAAGCCCTTTCTAGTTAAAATTGTGCTTTCAGAGCTGTGTTCTTATTTTTCCTTCAACAGACCAGGTGTTTCTTCATGCTTCCAGGATTTCAATTACCATCTTTCCCATTTTAAATATGAGCAAACTGGAAGCAGAATAATTGCAGTAATTTGCATAAAGTCAAACAGAGCAAGTTGCAGGGCTAAGATCTATACTCACATTGACTGAATTTTGAACTTACATTCTTAAGACTCTGCTAAATAGGGGTAGCCTGGGTGACTCAGTCAGTTCAGCCTCCAACTGTTGATTTTGACTCAGGTCATGATCTCAGGGTTGTGAAATCAAGCCCTACATTGAAGAGTTAGCAGGAGTCTGCTTGAGATTATTTCTCTCTCTCTCTCTACTTCTGCCCCTTCCCACCTTTCTCTTTTCCTCTCTAAAATAATGATGATAATGATGGTGATGATGATGATAATAATAATAATAATTAATAATAATAAAATAGTCTGCTAAGCAAGATGAGGGTGATCTCAAGTCTACCATTCGTTAAGAGTTCTTTAGAGGATAGAACTATGTCTGACTCATTTCAAATCTGTCCTTTTCACAAATTCTTTAATCTTTTCCAGCATCATGGCTAAGACACCACAATCAATTAAAACTCCATCATTTTTGTACTTCAAAACCCTGTCTGCATTCAATATTTTACTGTTTTGTGCTCCCTTGATACTCTCTGCCAAGGTCCCTGACAGTTTCTAGATCGTCTCTCCTCATTTAAACATGCTTGCATTTGTCCCTATTTGTTCTTGAAAAATTGTCAACAGGAGATGTCCCCAAGTAATTGTCAAATCCTCCCATCCATAGCCACATAGATACTAGATTTAGGAGATAGATATTTCCAGTAACCACTTCAGTGCTTCAAATACAAGAGACTATGAATGAGCATGTGTTGGGTTGAAATATAAAAGACCCAGAAAATAAAGAGAAAGAGAAGAGATATATTATTATAAAACATAGGCACTAGAGCTTTTCACTAAATATCATCCTCTAGATTAGAATATACTTGACTGTGTAATGTAACTTAGCATTAACAAAAGTTGGACAAAAGATGAAAGAATCTTTACAGATGTTAAGCAATAATAAATTCAAGTATTAAACAAGGCTACAAAGAGGTACACAACTTTTTGAGAGTACTTGGCTTTTTTTTTTTTTCATCATTTATTTCATTATTTTCCATTTTAATCTTTGCACTTGCACTTATTCTGGATTTTCTGATATCTCTTTTATACTATTTGGCAGGTTATTTTCCTACATTTCATTTTTTCCCCTACATTTCATTTTGACATATGATTGATTTGTAAATTCAAGGGCAAATAAAAGATTTTGCATTTTTACCAACTTCTAGATTCTTGAATTTTGGTTTTATATAGTTAATTGCTGCCTTGTGTCAAATGGTTTTCTCACTTCTATTGGCATTAATTTTTTAAAAAACTTATATTTAACAAGGTAGACTTCACAAGTTAAGTGGATGCCAATTAACCTAAAATCTGAACTGACTTTTAAATGCAAGTCATTCCTATCAAATTAGCGCTCTCTACAGATTTAGTAGATAGCTGTCAACACAATGGAACCTAAGCATCAATTTTAAGCAATTTATTTTTTTAAGTTTATAATATTAGTTTGATTGTGATTACATATCCCAAATTTATATAATTTTGTGTCAATTACCGAGGAGCTAGATGAATTTTGTATATTATTACATTTTAATCATCTTCATAATTAACATTTAATTTATATCCTTTTCTCTTTCCTTTTTTCCATCTACAGAATGTATTTCTTTGAGTTTGTCACACAAAATTTAGGCAATTTTCTTGCCAATTAAGTGACATTTTATTTTTCTAAGTGAATTGACTGCTGGGGAAATGGGCCCTGGAGACTAAAGGCCTGTTTATTAATTAAAAAAAAAAAAAAAAAAAGAGTTTCCTCTCACACACAGACACATGGATCTCCCTCACCATATCTTCCCTTCGGCATGGCTTATAGGTTTTCTGGGACAAGGGCTGAGATGTCAAAGCCCAGTTTTAAAGTTGTTGAAGACACCAACAAAGGAGGCTTTTATTCTGGCATTTCTCTTGCAAATGCTACTCACCCAGACACAATACACCAAGACAATGTGCAGAATGATGTTCAAAGTAGTGGAAAGGGATATATGGATTTTGGGGGACATTTTCTTCTAGTAGTAAATCAAGGCATTGAACTAAAAATAAAAATGTTATAGTGGAAACTCCATGTGAATACTGATAGAATATATTAGATGATGTCCTTTTGACTCACAGTTATTGTTCTCATTTTTTTTTTCCTGTACTCATTTCCTTTTTCAATCTATTTGGAAGGATTCTGCTTGAATAATGATCCTATAGTAACTTCATTATCCTTAATTATATTATCTTAATGTGCAAATTCAATCTTTTTCGGCTTCCCCTAACAAAGAAAAAAAATATGACCAGAAGTTAGTAGTAGAAGCTTGGTATTACTTGAAGTAGGACCAGATAAATGTCCAATAAAATGTTTATATCTTTTGTACAATATCCAGACATCAATTCTTGATGTCATACTCAGACATGGAACTTAAATATATATGCATAGTGATAGTGCATTTAGGAACACTGGAGACAAGTTCACTGGGAGAATTTTTAATTATATCCTTTACAACAAATGTTTACTGAATGTGTATTGACTAGAGCATTTATATCCATGGAGTAGTTTGGCATGTCCACATTTGTATATTAGATCAAATCCATTTAAGGTCATCTTACTCACTCATTTTTTAGCAGATCTATAAAGAGGTCATGTAAGTTGGTTAAGTTCATTCAACTAAGAAGGGATAGAGAAAGGAATTAAATGAGGCTTATGAGGTTTCTGTTAATACCATGAATATGGCTCTCTGGGGATACAAAGGGCTATGATAAAAAATATCCATCATTATTCATAAAGGACATGTTTAATTGTGCTTAAGCCTTAACCTATTACCATATGCATTCAGTCAACCAGGTCAAAATTTTCAGATCAATCGCAAAACAAAAAAAAAAAAAAAAGAAAGAAAGAAAAAGAAAAAAAGAAAGAAAGAAAGAAAGAAAGGTATATTTTTATTATTATTGAATAGAGTATAAACTGACTCTCTCGTCTCAAGTAATATGTGTGTATTTACATATATATGATATTAGTTCCATTACTTGACAATATGAGTCTATCTGAAATATTACCATTCTCCTTCCACTCCCCTGTCAACTTATTCCAATTTGTAGAGTAAAAATAGAAATGAAATTTTATGATAAACCTTTTAGTAAATGGACTTCTTAAAGACCTTTCCAATATTGATTTGTTTTGTTTTGTTTTGTTTTGTGAGAGAAGCTAAGACATTTTTCTACAAACTTTTACTAATGCTGATTGCATGACAAAAAATATTAAATTTACCTGGTGTACTGTGGTTATTATGACAAGTCCCTGCTCTAGAATAGCTCATTTTAGCTGAAAGGAAGATGAGACAAGAGTTTGGCAAGAAATGAATGCCCTAGAACACTTTCTCCGCATTCAGTAGTAATTAATATGTTTTGCTTATTAATAAAGATTTTTTCATGGTAGTAGCAAGATGATACCTAAGAGAATGATTAGAATATCTAAATCAATTTAAAATTATCTAATGTGAGGACACCTGTGTGGCTCAGTTGGTTAAGTGACTGCCCTGGGTTCAGGTCATGATCTCGGAGCCCGGGATTCATCCCCATGTCGGAATCCCTGCTCCGTGGCAAGTTCTACTTCTCTCTCTCTCCCTCTGTGCACTCTCTCAAGTAAATAAATAAGACCATAAAACACAGTAAAATGTAAAATTAAAAGTTACCTAACATGATTTATTTATCAGGCTATAAATATTATTAAAATCAGGTGAAATTTCTATTTCCATTCTGAAAATGTGCAAAAATAATAATCTTAGATAATTTATGTAAATAAAAATACCTACAGTGCACCAGACTTTTGGTTTGAAAATAGGCCAAATGTTTCAGATAGCAGAGACGTATGATTTTCATGAAAGTTGATGACAAATCTGGATTCAATAAACCTTTTTTAAAAAAAAAAGTTTTAGGGCTAAATGCCCCACAGCAGTAATTGTAACCATCTGGAATCTCATGCCTAAAATTTAAATGAGGTCAAGTATTTTCCTTGTATTCATGTGAATTATTTGACCATTTAAGATAAATGCACTTGCTCTAAGAAGAGCAAGAAAAAAATAAAAAGAGATAAAGCATTCCTATTTAAATATAGAGGCAACACCTATGGCAGATCAGGCAAGTGTTTTCTTAATCTTTACAGGAAATTGTAACTTGTATAGAGTAGAAGCATAAATCAAGAGACAGATATGCAAGCGCTTCAAAAGAAGGCACAGCATAAAAAGGTTATCCATCACAGATTTTTAAAAAGTCTAAGTAAATAAAGGCTCTAAGCAAGTCCAAATCTATATAGACTAAGACTGAAAGGTATGTCCAGAAAGAAGTTCCCATGTGGTATTTGCAGCTGACAGTGAGTATTAAGGAAAATAAATTCTATAAACCAATGTAGGATTGCTGTGGGTCCCGTTAATGGACACATGGGGATATTTAGGAGGGAAAATTAAGCATTTTGAAAATGTAAATAGCAAAGGTAAAATGCCATATTAATACAACAGAGATACTGTAGTCACAATCATTTCATTTCCTTGGGTATTATCAGGACATTGTCGTGTAATGAAAACTCCAAGGAATTGTTGAGAAAGTAAAAGTGATACAACTTGAGACCAAAAAAACAAAAACAAAAACAAACAAACCATTGATAATCTGATAGTGAATAAACATGCATTAGATTTCAAGAAATGCTGAGTTTCGTATTCCAAAGACACAGTTTCTAGCTCTATTTGATGTTACTTTAAATGATGCAGTGAAAAAAATAAAAAATAAAAAAAAAATAAATGATGCAGTGAAATGATGTATTTCTAAGTTCTCCTTTTTGTAAGGGTAAAATTGGTTAAATAACAGTTGTGCTTTATTTTATAAAATTTTTGTGGAGCTCAAATTAGAAAAATGGGTTGAAAATTCTTATAATCTATAAGGTGATTTTTACTAAATACTGAGTTTTCTTATATTGGCTTTTGAAATTATATTCTACCCAGCAGTTAAGCTCAACATTTCAACAAGCATTTATAGATATTTTCCATATGCCTTGCACTCTGCTGAGTAGCAGAGATAGAACACAGAATAAGTATATACCTGGCCTTTATGGAATTTTGAGCCTAATTTTAATGTGATTTGAAAAATGACTTAGATGTTCCACAAGCTCATATTGGAACATATGAGAGATGTTTAGACCATATCACAGGATTCAGAAGTCCTATAGGAAATTACACTGTGTTGAATTTTAAAGAACGGAAGTAGGAAAGAAATAGAAAAGTGGAGCAGAATAAATAGCACAAAAGAATCAAAGTTACCGCAGACCCTTAATTTATGAAAATATCATTAGAGAGCACTTGGAATTTTATGGTACTGGACAAATGGAATATCCATATAATAAAAGATGAATTTTTATCCATACCTCACATAAAAGTCAATTCTGAGGAGATTGAAGATCTAAATGCAAAAGATAAAATGAATCTTCCAGAAAATAGCAAAGACAGCAACTTTATGGCCTTGGGACAGGAAAAGGTTTCTAAAATAAGTGATAAAAAGTATTGTCTATGAAGGAAAAGATGATAGATTCGATGGCATTAAAAGTAATAACTGCAGGGTGCCCAGGCGCCTTCATTGGCTAAGCATATGGCTCTTGATTTCAACTCCAGTCATGATCTGGGGGGTCAGGTGGAGCCCGAGTCAGACTCTGTGCTCGGCAGGAGTCTGCTTGGGGTTCTCTCTCCCTCTCCGTCTGCCCCTCCCCCATTCACGTGCTTTCTCAGCAAGAACAAACAAATACATAAAATCTTTTTTAAAAAGTAACAACTGCTGTTCAATAAAGGGCATCATTAAGCAAATAAAAACACAGGAATTGACATGGAGTGGGGGATGTGATTCGCAACATATACGACCAATAAATCAATGATGAGGCGGAATCAACTAAAAAATAGGTGGGAGTTTGGAACAGAAATGTCACAAACAAAAGAGTCGAATTGCCTGATCCATCAGTCCCAACAACCACCAGCAGATGCCATTACAAATCAAGCACAATGGATAAAATGAAAAGACAGATAATCTCAAGCACTGATGAGGTTGTAGAGGAAGCTCTCAGGGATGTAAATCTGTATGACTGTTTTGGAAGACTCTTTGGTAGCATCAACTACAGACAAGTGTGCGCATAGCTAGCATACCTAGGAGGACCAGCTGTCCTAGCTTATGAGACCTGAAGGGTCTCCCGAAGCAAAGGGCTTTCAGAAGTCAGGCTTGGACAGTCCTGAGCAGACAAGAACAGTCACGCTACACAGACCCCATGATCTAACAATTGCACATTGAGGGTGAGTAGCAATGTGTGCATACATTCACACAAAACAAAACACCACCCCCCAAAACGATGCATAATAGCCCCAAACTACAAATAAACTAAATGCTCACCAATGATAGAATACATTAATAAATTGTGGTATCTCATTGCTACATAGCAGTGAGAAAAGGTGAAATGCAACTATGAACAACTAAACAGACGAATAGCACAAGTATAACGTTAAATGAAAGAAGCCAGAGATAAAAGAGACAAATAATACCCAGGGTATGATTCCATTTATAGATTTCTAAAATAGTAAAAAAAAAAAAAAATCTATGACGTTAGAAATTAAATAGTGACCAAGCTTATAGAAGAGATGGTCAGTGAAAGCATGTTGATGGACTTCTGGGGTGCTAGTATTTTTGATGTGGATGCTGTTCCATGGATGTGTTTGCTTTAAAATTCACCTAGCCTTATACTAATGATTTAGGCACTCTATATATGATGCTTCAAGAATTTTTCTTTAGAATATATACGTTAAATACTTAAAATTAAAATTTACTTCAAATGTATTAATGCTGATTTTTTTTTTTCCTTAAAGGTTCTTCTAACTGTACATTCAGGAAAATTGGCCACATGACTCAGTAGTTTGATAAAAGTGTAGTCTATACAACAATCAATAAATATCCTGCAGGCTTAAGAGTTCACTAGATTGAGAAGCCCAGGCACAAAGCAGAAAACAGTGGTAGCAAATTACTCCTAAACCCAATTCATTTTTACTAAACTGTGCGACATAGTTGTTAACAGCCCAGGTTCTAGAATCAAAGTACGCGGGATCGATTCCTTGATTCTACCAGTTACTGGCTAATGCAATTTTGGCAGATTCCTTAGCCCTCTGTGCCTAAGATTTCTCATCTGCAAAGTGGGAGGGAAGACACCTCACTTCACAGCAATATTGTGAGAATGACCAGGTTCTACAAGGAATTTAGGCTACTTTGTGCACAGTAACTGTTAATATTGTTTGTTGTAATTTCTGCTGTCAGCCATGCGTCTGGCAGGTTTGTTTAATTCTTTCAGCCACTCTTGGAGGTAAGCAATGTCATTCTTGTTACATTAAGAGAGACTCTGAGGCTTCAGATAAGACACAAACTTGCCTGATGCTTCACTCTGTGTCTTCTATTTGTGGTCTGGCACTGGTTCTGTCTTTGGTGGTGTTCTTGGATAAGATTTCAGTCCTGGGCTCTCCTGCTTTCTGATACAGATGAAGAAATAATTAAGTACCTCATGGGGACCTCCCAGAGATTGTTACAGGATTGTGTGCAAGGTTATTTATGAAATTTTTATTGGTTACCATGTAACCAGAAACCATTATCACAGTGGCCATCGTAATAACTTGAATTCACTAAGTCATCATAGAAAATCTTATCTATTTTTTAATAGTTTTGTTTGAGAGTAAAATTATTAGAGAGTTAGTGAGAAAGTGGTTTTCTTAGTTAATTTCTATTGAGCAATTTAATGATAAAATCACATGGTTTTTGAGGTTTAGAGATTTTTCCACTCCTAGAGCTTGCACAGCATTTAATTGGCACTTAACCTAATATAGAATGTATCAAAAATTAAGTAGGCATTAATTAGGAACACAAAATGTGAACTAGCCTTAAAAAGTTAATTATCAAATTGGTATAGCTATCTGTCAGCAGGCTTCCATAAGCATCCGGTTAAAGCAGTTTAATTTTTTAAAATGTAATATGTTTCTTAGGATGTGATTACACATACAATATATGGTTGTAATTTTAAGTTAATTGCATAGTAGCTAGATTAACTTTTACATCATTACACTTTAATCAGTGTTTTTCATGATTAACGTTCATTTACATTTAAAGCTTTCGAGCTCTTTCTTTCATTGTCTCTGCTCCTCCCTTCTCAAGCCCCACTCTTACTTAACATATCAGTACATTTAAAGCTCTCTGAGGACAAACTTCTGCATTTTCTCTCTCTCCATTCTGTGAAAACACTCCTGTGAAAAGCCAATAGTGTTTAACCAATAGTGATAGTATCTTTATCACAGTGTAATACTAATGACTATAATTATCTTAATATATAGAAAAGAAAGGAGAGAAATTAGCTGTGGAAATCACAGGGCTAATAAGAATAGTAGTTAGTACTCTCTATCACTTTGACTTTAGTTTTATTCCAACTGTAACTTCCAGAGAAAAAGAAAGATAAAACTGTTTTTTCTTTCTTGAATGTCACCCGAACAGCATGAACCACATCAGGATCTTTGAGGAAAATCATTTCTTATGGGGCATATCATAGCTAATAAATTTGACAATAGTTTGAAAAAGAAGTAAACTCTTCAGTAACATTTTAAAAGAATGCCATGACTGGCTTGAACCAACCATTGGGAGGTACATTGCCCCCCCCCCAATTTATTTTAATTAACATGAAAACAATATAAAATATAAATATATATAAAATAATTTTATAAAATATAGAATATATATAAATCATGATAAAAGAAACATCCAAGTATACCAGTTACCATTTACTGCCTGAAGCATCCCATCCCATCCCACTCTCAAGAGTTTCAGGACATAACTGCAACCTTCATCCAGTGTCTTAGTATTATCTGGAGGTTTTAATTTTTTTTTGTCACCCAGATAGATTATTGTTGCATTATACAATTAGTGTTTGATTATATTTTACCACATTTTTGGTCTTCACTCCTTCTTCCATCTCACATCAGCCATCTGGATTTATTTTTTTCTGCCTTTAGAAATTCCTTTAGTTAGGATTTTTGGTGGCAAACTCCTGTGAGTTTTGTTTGCTTAAAGATATCTTTAGTTTAGTATTATTTTTAAAAGTTCTTTTTCCTAAAGATAGATGTTATGGTGGCCCGTTATTTCCTTATAGTACATTAAATACATTATTCTGTGGTCTTCTGGAATCCATTAGTGCTGATGAAAATGTAGCAGTTATTCTGTTGCTTATTTGAAAATCATCTGCTTTTTAATGTTGGTTTTGAAAAACTCTTTTTATTTTATTTTTTTAGTATTCTGAAATTAAATGGCATTTGAAAACCTACCAGTCCTTTGCTTGGTGTCTCTCCAATCATTTCAATTATTGCAGCCTGTTCATTGGGAAATTCCTTAAGAAAGACATAAGGAACGGGGTGCCTGGGTGGCTCAGTGGGTTAAGCATCTGCCTTCGGCTCAGGTCATGATCTCAGGGTCTGGGATGGAGCCCTGCATCAGGCTCTCTGTTCAGCGGGGAGCCTGCCTCTCACTCTTCCTCTGCCTGCCACTCTACTTGTGCTCTCTCTCTCTGTGTCAAAATAAATGCAATCTTAAAAAAATAAGACACAAGGAACAATATGCCCTGAGTTTTTGAATGTTCATAATGGTCATGCAGAGCCTTTAGAATTAAAGGTCATTTTGTTGGGACATAGAATCTTAGCTCATATTTCCTAAGTATCTTAAATGTCTTAATTCTTTAATATCTGATATAAAGCAGACTGACTATATGGTTTTCTTTCTTTTATAAATGGCTTGGTCTTCTTTTTGTCCAGCAGCTCCCCAATTTTTTTTCTTTTTTCTTAAACTTTTGAAACTGTATTTTGGCATTGGCAATTTGGGGTCAGTTTTCCAAAGTGCATAATGTGTATTCAATATGTATTTTTAGGTTGCTTTCATGATGGAACATTGTTGTGAATTGTATTTTTTAATATTTATTTTATTCTATTGCTTTGGTTTTCTTTTCCAGGAACACTTCTTATACGTATATTAGTTCTTTTCCCCCCACTAATTTTCTATCCCTATAATTTCTCCAAGATTTAAAAATATTCTTCCTATTTTCTCTTTTTGTTAAAGCAATATCATCATTTCTTATGCTCTTTTATTTTGATACTTATTTCACAACTTTCTTCTTTAATTTCTGATCCTGTTCTTAGATTTTATTACATCTCTTCAAATCTCCCTTATTCAGTTACCTAATTTCTGAATTTCTCTAATTCTGATATGGTTGTTTTTTATAGATTTTTTAAAAATTTTTTTGTAAATTTATTTTTTATTGGTGTTCAATTTGCCAACATATAGAATAACACCCAGTGCTCATCCCATCAAGTGACCCCCTCAGTACCGGTCACCCAGTCACCCCCACCCCTCACTCACCTCCCCTTCTACCACCCCTAGTTCATTTCCCAGTTAGGAGTCTCTCATGTTCTGTCTCCCTTTCTGATATTTCCCACTCATTTTTTCTCCTTTCCCCTTTATTCCCTTTCACTATTTTTTATATTCCCCAAATGAGTGAGACCATATAATGTTTGTCCTTCTCCGATTGACTTATTTCACTCAACATAATCCCCTCCAGTTCCATCCACGTCGAAGCAAACGGTGGGTATTTGTCGTTTCTAATGGCTGAGGAATATTCCATTGTATACATAGACCACAGCTTCTTTATCCATTCATCTTTCGATGGACACCGAGGCTCCTTCCAGAGTTTGGCTATTGTGGCCATTGCTGCTAGAAACATCAGGGTGCAGGTGTCCCGGCATTTCACTGCATCTGTATCTTTGGGGTAAATCCCCAGCAGTGCAATTGCTGGGTCATAGGGCAGGTCTATTTTTAACCCTTTGAGGAACCTCCACACCGTTTTCCAGAGTGGCTGCACCAGTTCACATTCCCACCAACACTGCAGAAGGGTTCCCCTTTCTCCACATCCTCTCCAACATTTGTGGTTTCCTGCCTTGTTAATTTTCCCCATTCTCACTGGTGTGAGGTGGTATCTCATTGTGGTTTTGATTTGTATTTCCCTGATGGTAAGTGATGTGGAGCATTTTCTCATGTGCATATTTGCCATGTCTATGTCTTCCTCTGTGAGATTTCTGTTCATGTCTTTTGCCCATTTCATGATTGGATTGTTTGTTTCTTTGCTGTTGAATTTAATAAGTTCTTTATAGATATTGGATACTAGCCCTTTATCTGATATGTCATTTGCAAATATCTTCTCCCATTCTGTAGGTTGTCTTTTAGTTTTTAGTTGTTGACTGTATCCTTTGCTGTGCAAAAGCTTCTTATCTTGATGAAGTCCCAATAGTTCACTTTCGCTTTTGTTTCTCTTGCCTTCATGGATATATCTTGCAAGAAGTTACTGTGACCAAGTTCAAAAAGGGTGTTGCCTGTGTTCTCTTCTAGGATTTTGATGGAATCTTGTCTCACATTTAGATCTTTCATCCATTTTGAGTTTATCTTTGTGTATGGTGCAAGAGAGTGGTCTAGTTTCATTCTTCTGCATGTGGATGTCCAATTTTCCCAGCACCATTTATTTAAGCGACTGTCTTCCTTCCAGTGGATAGTCTTTCCTCCTTTGTCGAATATTAGTTGACTATAAAGTTGAGGGTCCACTTCTGGATTCTCTATTCTGTTCCATTGATCTATGTGTCTGTTTTTGTGCCAGTACCACACTGTCTTGATGACTACAGCTTTGTAGTACAACCTGAAATCTGGCATTGTGATGCCCCTAGCTATGGTTTTCTTTTTTAATATTCCCCTCGCTATTCGGGGTCTTTTCTGATTCCACACAAATCTTAAAAATAATTTGTTCCAACTCTCTGAAGAAAGTCCATGGTATTTTGATAGGGATTGCATTAAGCGTGTAAATTGCCCTGGGTACATTGACATTTTCACAATATTAATTCTTCCAATCCATGAGCATGGAATATTTTTCCATCTCTTTGTGTCTTCCTCAATTTCTTTCAGAAGTGTTATGTAGTTTTTAGGGTATAGATCCTTTACCTCTTTGGTTAGGTTTATTCCTAGGTATCTTATGCTTTTGGGTACAATTGTAAATGGGATTGACTCCTAATTTAAAATTCTTAATTGCTTTTTAGACACTTTCTTGAGGTAGAGTTGATATACAAAAAGCTTGATATATTCAGTATGTACAACTTGTTGAGTTTGGAGGTAAGGGTACATCCATGAAACCATCACTACAGTGTCCCTAGACAATGAAAACCCACAAAATGCTATGCCCAGAAAACCCTAATCTAATATTTTTAACGAGATCAAAGAAATCAAGAATATTTGTTTGCATTTAAATATATTGGGTTATAGTTTTCTAAGATTATTACTCAGTGGGATTTCATTGTCTAGAGGTGTATTATCCTATATTTTATTCTTATTGGCTTACAATAATTTCCGTTGGATTTGATCACAAATCTCTTTTTGTTGCTTTCTTTTTTCCCTGTCCTTTTTTAAAGTGAGATGCTTTTTTCTGTACTTTCAGTAGAAAATGGTGTGCTTAGAGAAATTTCAGCCTCATTGCTTTAGAGCTCCTTCTTTTGTCCCTTTAAAAATTAATAAAAACATGACTTTAAACTGCCTGAGAACTATCATACCTGTTCCCTTTCAACTTAATTGCTCTGGCCTGACATTTGTTTTTATAAATAAACTTTTATTAGAACACAGCCTCAGCCATAGGCTTACCTGTTCCTTTTGATGTCTTTCATGCTGCAAAGGCAGATTTGAAGCTTTATGACACAGATTCTATGGCTAGCAAAGCCTGAAATATTTGCTATCTGGCAATTTATAGAAAGTTGGCAAAATCCTGATCTTGATCATCTTTGGTCCACCTATTATCTCTATCTTTCAAATTGGATTAAACTCCTAGAAAATTTTCTATGTCAGTCTTTGTACTGAAAGAAGGCTTTAGTTTATTAGTGCTGAGACTTTGTAGGGCTGAGAATGCTCCAGCATCTTCCTCCATTGTACAGCCTATCTGATTTCATCTGAGAATCAGAATTGGTGGGACCCCCAACACTTTTAGCTGCTCTTTTCAGATTGTTTCTTTGAGCAATTGTCACAACTATAACTCTTCACCCTAGAAGTAGCAGTTGGTTCCAATAAAGCAATTAGTTCCAGTTTCTAGTTTTTTCTCTGGACATTTCCAGCTCTTCAAGCATTGTTCTCTGGATTTCTTATCCCAGCACCAACTGGATGGGCTGGTAGTTTGGGTCCCAGCTCTGCATGTGCTCGGACATTTAAGTGATAAATTCAACTTTATCCTTTCACTTCCCCACAATTACAAAGGGTGGTAGCTACTTTCTGCAGTGACTTACATTTCCTTCTTGTTATTTTGTCTTTGCCAGTCTTTTAATCCCATTAGCCAATGCCTTATATTGCATTTTCTCTTTCTAAATAACTGGTATGGTTTCTAATATGCTGAGTGAACCCTGACTAATACCAGCATTAATATTCTGTGTTGGTAAAGATTTTTAAAAATCGGTGCTGTCATATAATGGTGATGGGTATGCAAAATAACTTGAGAGCAATTTGTCAGCAGTTATCAAAATTTAAATATTCATGTTTTGATCCAGAATGTGATTCCAAGTAATCTATCTCATAGGAATATGTGTGCCTAATGATATATGTATATAGATTTCGTTGTGTATTGCTTAAACTATTAAAAATATGAAAAGAACTAAATGTGCCTAAAAGGAGAGTTTTAGGTAAAATATAAAGTATCAAATATTATGAAAGGTTATACAACAATTAAAAAGAAAGAGATAGACCCACATAATAGTCAGGACCAAACTCCAAGCTGATCATTAAATGAAAAAAGTGTGTCACAGAACAATCCCTGTACTACCCTTGATTTGTGTTTAATGCAGTATATGCAGACATTTACCAAGGGGAAAAAGACAAGAAGTCTCACCCTAGAGTATTTCTGCTAAGGAAATTGAGTGTGTGAGTGATGAGAGGGTGATTTGTACCATTTATTCTGCATGAGTCTGTATAGTTTGACTCTTTCACAGTGATAATTCATTCATGAATTCCTTGTGTAATAAACAATCAATACAAGAAACAACCACAACAAAGGATGAAGCCTGGGAAGGAGATGTGCTGTAAGAAGTGAGCTTGGAAGAAAGAGAAGGAAGCAATTCTCTGGAGGGAAAGTGAGAAGTGGCCTAAAATCAATGATGTCAAGTTGAAAGTCCTAAAAAACAAAAACAAGCAAGGACTGAAAAATGCTAATGAAAACTGATTCTGAAGTCTCTACTCTGTTGTGAAGTCTAGACTCATATAGTAGTGCATCCAATAACTACTGATGATGCGTGATTTTAACATAACACCTTAAAGGTGTACAGGAAGTGAAGAAGGGCCTAGAGCAACAATTTTCAAAACAAAAGCTGAAGGAAACCATATGTGACAGACAGTAAATGAAACTTTTTATTTTCCGAAAAAAAATGCATGTTTTTAGGTTCAGAACATCACGGACATCATGAATCCTACATTTCTGTATATTACATTTCAAGAGATGTAAAATATATGGGTTCCTACATTTCTGCTTTGCTTTCACTTTCTTATTATAAAATGTAAAAAAAATTGACCATTTTAAGATGTAAGGCCATTTAAGAATTGGCCATTAGAATTATCCAAATCATTTTAAAAAAGTATGATTTTACTTCCTGCTTCGAACCCTAATCAGCCTGAAAGTGGTAAAATACAAAGTGTATGTAAAAATAGATATTGTAATAGATGCTGTCTAGAATAAAGACACTCAAGACAGTTTCAATTAGCCTGTACTCTTTCAAAAGGTGTCTCATTTGTGTATGCGAAGCAAATTGCAGTCTGTCTGAAATAAAGGTATTCAAAGAAGTGTAAAGATTATTTGAGGTGAAATGACTGGTTCTAAGCTAATGGAAGTCTCCAGGTCACCTGAGGAAGGTTGTGTGAAAGAATCTACCTCAGAGAGTACTTTGAATCAAGCAGCTAATCTAAATACACATTGGTGCTGACCAACTTCATGAATAACCGGTGTCCAGGAAAGCCCTTGACTGGTGAAGAACATGCCTGGTCAACATTGAAAAAGGCATCATTGTGCGTAAGTCTGGGAGTGACTGGTCAACAGCTCTTTAAAATGAAGAGCACTGTTGTGACTATACCTTCCTCTCCCATCCTTTCTCTAGAGTAAAACTTCTTGTCTTGATCTCAGTACTAGACTTTGAACATTTTCGTGTAATAGGATTTTTCTAAAACTTTATCCCATTCATGAAGAAATGTTAATGAAATTACCGTAAAACACTTAATTTGAACTCTGAGATTTTTTTTGCCTTCTGAATAAAACAAAGTATACCTACACTACGCATATCTCAAAATGCTAGAAATATTTTATATTAGAATTGTTTTAACTTTGAGTGATGAGATTGTAGGTGAGTTTTATTTCCTTCTTTCTCTTCAGATTCTCAACACACTTGCAGATAGCATATAATCCTTTATTTTATTACACTTGGAAAGAAAAGAGTAAATAGCAATTTTTAAAAATAATATATTCTGAAAGTATGAATGTACAAGTTTTGACAAGAGAGAAGTGAAAGTTCTCTTATCTGTGATGAATCCAGAGCCCCTCGTGCTTAGTGGTGGAGTGCTGGAAGCAGTTTCATAGGAATGTACGGACATTGTAAGTGTTCACAAGACTTTTTTCCCTTTCTGAGTGCTATTGTGAACTGAAGGTTTGTGTCCCTTCCAAAATTCATTTGTTGTAACCCTAATCCCCAGAGTAATAGAGTTTGGAGGTAGAGGCTTTGAGAAGTACTTAAAAGTTAGAGGAAGTCTAACTAAAGGGTGGGGCCCTTTCCAAAAGAGGAAGAGACATGAGATCTTGCTCTCTCTCTGCCCTGTAAAATACATGATGTCTGTCTGCAAACCAGTTCCCCTCAAACACTGAATCAGCTAGCATCTTGGTCGTGAACTTCCCAGATTCTAGAATTGGGAGAAATTAATGTTTGTTGCCTACGCCACCTAGTCTGTGATAATTTGTTTTAGCAGCTTGGGTCAAGACAGGCACGGAAGCCTCTGCCCATCTCTTTAACCTCTATCAACTTTCTTTTATCCCAGAAACTACCAGCCACTGAAGAAGATTTGATATGATTAGTGAGAGAACTTGAAGTTAGAAGCCATAGGTCCTATGTTATAATAAACAAGGCATTGCTAAATAACATTCTATAAAGCCTTTCATACCAAATACTAAGTCAAACAAAATTACCATCAAAATGTAAGGGAAATACGGTGTTATGTTACAGAAAGTATATTTGATTGTGACCCAAAAGAAAGCTATTTTACCTGTAATTTTTTTCTTTTTATAGCTAGATATATGACCCTGAAAAAGTCACTGAAACATGCTGGTCCTCACTTTCCCCATTTGCAAAATAGAGGATTAGATGAAATGATAAGTAAATTCTCTTTCAGCATTATAATATCATGGTTTTCTCCACATAGTTGAGAAATTCTCACCGTCAACAAAATCAGAAGACTACATTTTTTCCACTTTCTTAATTTTTATTTTTCATTTTATCTTTTTTAACAAATTGTTTTCTTTTTAAAAATTTTCTTTTCTTTCTCTTCTTGTCTCTCCTCTTCTTTTCTTTCCTTTCCTTTTCTCTTCTTTTCTTTTCTTTTTTAAAGTAGGCTCCACACCCGGCATGGAGCCCAATGTGGGGCTTGCACTCATGTCCCTGAGATCAAGACCTGTGCTGAAATCAAGAGTCAAATGCTTAACTGCCCGAGGAACCCAGTCCCCCTATTTTATTTTTTATATCCCAGTATAGTTAACACACAGTGTTATATTCATTTCAGGTGTACAATATAGTGATTCAACAATTCCTTATATTACTTAGTGCTCAGCAAGGTAAGTGTACTTTTAATCCACTTATTTTACCCACCCTCCTACCCACCTTCCTTCTGGTAACCAACAGTTTGTCCTCTAAAGTTAAGAGTCTGTTTCTTGGTTTTCCTCTCTCTTTTTCCCTCATGATCATTTGTTTTGTTTCTTAGATTCCACATATGAATGGTATCATATGATATTTGTCCTTCTCTGATGGGCTTATTTAGCTTAGCATTATATACTCTATATCCATCTGTGCTTTTGCATGGTAAGATTTCATTCTTTTGTATGGCTGAATAATATTCCATTGTACCCTACATCTTCTTCATTCATTCATTTCTCAGTGGACACTTAACAATTGGCTATTGTGGGATCCCTGGGTGGCGCAGCGGTTTGGCGCCTGCCTTTGGCCCAGGGCGTGATCCTGGAGACCCGGGATCGAATCCCACGTCGGGCTCCCGGTGCATGGAGCCTGCTTCTCCCTCTGCCTGTGTCTCTGCCTCTCTCTCTCTCTCTCTCTCTGTGACTATCATAAATAAATAAAAAAAAAATTTTTTTTTAAATTAAAAAAATAAAAAAAAAACAATTGGCTATTGTAAATAATGCTGCAGTAAATTGGAATGCATGTATGCTTTTGAATTAGTGTTTTTGTTTTCTTTGGGTAAATACACAGTTAGTGCCATTGCTAGATTATAAAATAGATCTATTTTTAATTTTATGAAGAACCTCCATACTATTTTTCACAGTGGCTACACCAGTTTATATTCCCATCAGCAGTGCATAAGAATTCCTATTTTGCAAAATCCTCATCAACACTTGTCTCTTGTGTTTTGATTTTAACCATTCTGATAGGTATGAGGTGATCTCTCATTATGGTTATGGTTTGTATTTCCACAATGATGAGTGATGTCAAGTATCTTGTCATGTTTCTTGGCCATCTGGATGCCTTCTTTGCAGACATGTCTGTTTGTGTCTTCTATCCATTTTTTTAATTGGATTATTTGGTTTTTGGTGTTGAGTTGTATAAGTTCTTTATATTTTTTGAATAATAAAGACAGGAGAAAAAAATTAAGCGCTGTTTTCTAGTGCTTCTCTGGAAGTCTATCTTATGTGACCAACACAAAGTAAGTATCATGAAATTTTTTTTAAATGTCTGTAATAGGGGATCCCTGGGTGGCGCAGCGGTTTAGCACCTGCCTTTGGCCCAGGGCATGATCCTGGAGACTCAGGATCGAATCCCACGTCGGGCTCCCGGTGCATGGAGCCTGCTTCTCCCTCTGCCTGTGTCTCTGCCTCTCTCTCTCTCTCTCTCTCTGTGTCTCTCATGAATAAATAAATAAAAAATCTTTTTAAAACAAATGTCTGTAATATTCTGCTCCATGTTGCTATAACATGCAGTTGATCTTCATGTGCACCAATGATCTTTTTTTATTCCGTGTATTTATTTATTTATTTATTTATTTGAAAGAGAAAGAGAGATAGAGCAGGAGGGAGGGGCAGAGGGAAAGGGAGAGAATCTCAAGCGGACTCCCTGCTGAGCATGGAAACCTAAGTGGGGCTGGGCCCGAGACCCTGAGATTGTGATCTGAGTGGAAACCGAGACTAACAGGCTTAAAGAACAGAGCCACCCAGGTGCCCCATACACCAACAGTCTTACATGAAAATTTATTTAAAAGGGAAGTATACAGCCTGGATAATAAAGAAACCCTATTGTTCTAGCCTGTATATAAAAATAGAGTGAAATTTTACCTTACCTTTCTGCTTTGAGGTGTTACTTATTTGTGACAGCCGTTATGTATCACCCACTATTTCCTTTTGTGTCATCTCATTATTTAATTTGTGGATGGGAGAAATAAATGCCCTAGTGAAAATCTTCTATTTGCTTTTATTTCCATCTGTTACGATAGGTAACTTTATATTTCTGAATGACAGTAGGCTTCATATTGTTCCCATTTTCTTAAGACACTATTGCATAAGATTAGATATTTTTATACATTTATATCATGAAGAGTCATTACACTATTTTTTGTGCCATTTCTGTTGTTTTTTTTTTTCCTTTTTTCCTTTTCTAAGTAGGCCTATCTTCTTTCTTAGGAGGTATAATGGATGGCACACAAACCAATGATAAATGCCAACATAAATATTATTTATTCACCTGTTTTTGGTTTTCTCAATGACTATACCATATTTCCCTGAACAATGGACCTGATCAGTAAGTAAATAGATAAAAAGTCGTGATTTAGTACAGACTAGTTTTTTATCTGCATGGTCATAGGTGGTATCATAGCAAAGATCTACATAAACCTGGCTCAGTCTGCAGAGTCATGACTGCAACTGATGATATATATTCCACACATGTTTATACCAATGCCTCTCCCATGGCTGAAACAGAAAAGATGCTCAGAAACTGTTTTTTGAATGAAAGGAGCAATTGTAATATTTTCAAAAACACTGTTTTACACTAACAAAGTGAAAGATTCTTCAAAGAGTTAAGTGACAAAAAATCCTTCACCTCCACATGACATTATCAACTATTCCCTGTCTACCAGTTACATCCTTCTCTCATGTCTGAAGTGTGATTTCTGATAATATTTTAGAGAGAAGAGATTAAAAAGTATAATGGCTCCATTCTTGGCAGTTCCTAGGTTGATTGTTTAATTAATTCTCCCCTTTTGATGTATTTTCTACTGAATTTATTTGAAGGCAGTATAATCAAACAGGGTACGGTTTTATTTTTTTGTTCCAAGTTTGGACTTTGAAACTTGAAATTACCTTAATGTATAGTTCCTGAAGAAGCTGAGAAGACAGCTTAGACAGAGTAAAAATTTTTGGAGCAACTTCAACTTCAACTTTTAGGAATATTACTATGGCTGGGCCCTGTATGAGTTGATTTTAGGAGAAAGGAATAGCTGTCTGTACATGTGTGTGCGTGTGTGTGTGCGTGCGTGTGCATGTGTGTGTGTGTATTTGAATTGAAGGTATTCTTTGTTTAGGTAGATATTAGAACATGGTAGATAGTTCAAATGGGCAGTCATGAGCAATGCATGGAGAACAAACAGGGAAAATTCTGCTAAGAAGTGTTTAATTGAGTTTAGTTAGAATATGGATTTTTTTTAGTGACCTAATGAAGACAATGATGAAAATATAGGTTGGTACCAATTTGTGGAAGAGTTCTAATTCCAACCTAAGGCTTTTCCAATTAATTCCATTGGCAAAGTTAGAATATATAGTGATTTTTAAACAGAAAAATATTCCAGTGTGCTATTGTATGGATATCTGGGAAAAGAGAAAAGAAAGTTGTTCATTTATATTAGGTGTTATTATCACAGTTGATCCTTTAATAGATAATAGATAATAGGTAATAGACTAGCAAACTCATTTCCACTGCCAAACTTACTCATCAGTAAGGGTTTGGAAGCACTTTTGCCAGTTTTGTTTGGAGTTAACTTGGCCTGTTACTCTTACAAACTTTTGTGACGGAGCTGAGTTGATAGATCCTTGCTTAGAAGCCAGATGGGGTGACTGTGGCCATCCCCAGGCTGAGCCAGATGGAACTTGGCACAAAATCCTCTAGGGAATGTCTGGATACCAGCTCTGCCATTTGACCACTAGTGGGCAGGCACAGCCCTTGGTTCTGAAGATAACTCCTATCTCAGAGGGGAATCAGGGTCAACTAATTCAGGGGCAGTTCCTTTCACTGCTTAATCCACGTTGGCTGATTTAAGGATATAAACTGTAGATTTACTGCTTCTGTCCCCTGAGCACTGAGCCACCACCTCCACTCTAAAGGTAATTCCACCTGGTAATTAACTGTGAAATATGGAGTGGCCAGTGTCTGACCCGAGTGTTTGTGCCAAGCAAAAGTTTCACTTGTGTGTGTGTTTGTGTGTGTGTGTGTTTTCTTTCTTTCCTTCTCTCTTTCACTGCCAGTTTGTGTGTATGTGTGTTTTTAAGTATTAACTCTCATGGAAGCACATGCCTATTTAAAATTCCCAGACGATGAGTCAGACCCGTTCAGTGAGGTTCCTGGAGAGTCACATGATATGGTTTGATGAAATTCACCTTATGAAAGGTTGAAGGGAAGAAGAAATATCAGAAGAGCTCTTTCAGATTTATACATATAGATATGCTCATATATCTATATATACACTTGGATATATGTACTCATGTATATTATGCATGTAATCTTGCCTGTGTGTGTGTACACACACACACACACCAGAAAGAAACAAAGAAAAACACATACATGCAGAAAAAAAATCCTTTTCCTTTCTTTTCTCTTCCATAGATCTCAAAAATCCGGCAATTTAAAAGCTCATTCTTCTTTGAAATAAGAAGATAAAAACCCTGTAGCCATGTATGCTACTTGTATATTTTATTTAAGTATCTACCCCCCTGGATTAAAAGTAGTGAGCCTGGAAATCTTGGTTCCAATGTGATAGCCAGAACCACTGGGACTTAGGATATGCAACTCATTTCCCTCACTATGCTTTAGGCTTGCCCTAGTCTCCAAAAGAATCTATATTATAGGGGTGCCTGGTGGGTCAGTCAGTTAAGTATCTGCCTTCAGCTCAGGTCATGATCTTGGGGTCCTGGGGTTGAATCCCAAGTCAGGTTCCCTGCTCAGTAGAGGGTCTGGTCTGCTTCTCCCTCTCCATCTGTCTTTTCCCACCGTTCATTCTCTCCCTCTCTCTCTCTCAAATAAATAAATTTTTTTAAAAAATTAACCTATATTATAAATCATACTTTTTTCACATCAGTTTGTGCTTTTTGGTATAACTAACATATCTTGTTAGTTTCAACAATAAAATTAATAAATCTAGTAATAAACCATAGTCATAATAAATGATAGCAATTTGTGATATTTTTCAAATTCATTTTTCTACATAATTTCTCTAAATGTAAACTCATTGTAGCAATGACTTTTGGAATATAAAAGCCTCATTTGCTAAAGAACCCTAGCCATAGGCAGGACTGAGTAACTTCTCATAAAAAAATATGTTAGGTATAAAATAAGTATTCTAGAATGATCCTGCCTCAAGATGAGTGAGAAGAGAGGGCAAGGAGGCAGAGTTCCTTCAAAGGGAAAGGTATTCTTCAAAATATTGAGGGTACACACAACATTTGTAGGAGTGCCTTGGTGTTTTAAGATATCATGGAGAAGGTAACACCAACTAAATTAGCTGCACTGATTCATTCATTGACCTACTACGTGCCAAACACTGTTAGATGCTAGAGATTAAATATATATATTTATTACAGCCCCACCCATGAGCACTCCCAGTTTGAGGGATGAGAGTTGCATAAGCAAATAGTTGTAATTCAGGAATGTGGAAAGTACTATGAAAACACAGGTGCAGAAATGCCTAACTACATCTAACAGAATTTGATAACACTTCACAGAGGAGGTGATACTTGATCCAGATCTTTACAGATAAGTAGAAAGCATTTGCTGAAAACTTAGTAAAGCAGAAGAAAGAATATTTGAAAAGCTAAGGAGGGAGGGTGGAAAGAGACAAGCTTGTGAAAGGTCTAATATCATGCTCGCTAGGGCAGCCTGTCCTGGGGACCCTTGAAAGTGCCATTCGTTGGTACCTTGATTCCAGTGCAGAAGCCAAAAGCTTAACATGTCCCAGTAAAGGGTCTATCCTAGGAAAAGGGAAGCCACCAGTGATCTAGGCTTATTCTCATATTAACTCATGTGGTCTGACTCTGTCTCTCTCATTCTTTTTATTTTTGCCTCTCCTGCTCAGATTCTCCCCTTTGCTAGGCCTGAGTCATTCTACTTTGAAGATCAATAGCACCATTTCAACACCACAGTTTATATACCACTATGTCCAGTTATAGTCCTGACTTGCTGCTCTTGTTATCTCTACATCACCAATTTCCAGAGGGAGAATTTTATCTGTACAACTGATACAGTGCACCGTAGCCAGATATGAAGCCTAGAAAGAAACCTCTGGTGAAAGGGAAGGGCATTCCCAGAGGTAGCAAACTCTGGGTTGAACATCACCCTCAAAGTTATCATCTACAAATGATAATTCTACTTTGGGTCCACCAAAAGGATTTGGGGGTGCAGCATGTCACTGTTATCTTTTGCACAATGCCAACCTAAATTTGCTGAGATTGTTGTCTGTGACTTTTACCTTTTTCTATGACTACTTACAGGGTGGGATGCTTACAAAAAAAAAAAAAAAAAGGTATTGGCATGTCCAGACTTCTCCATGAACAGAAGAGTTGTGGCCTGTGTCATAAAACTTGATTCGGTGTGAATGTTGCTATTTTTTTCTTTCTTTCTTCTTCCTCCATGGTCACTACCTCTAATTAAGTAAAGAAGGCCAGCCAGCTCTACTAGGGATTAAATGTGATGCAAAAGCCATATAGTGAGGCACCTGAGTGGCTCAGTGGTTAAGTGTCTGCCTTTGGCTCAGGTCACGATCCCAGGGTCCTGGGATCAAGTCCCGTGTCAGGCTCCCTGCAAGGAACCTGCTTCTCCCTCTGCCTATGTCTCTGCCTCTCTCTATGTTCTCATGAATAAATAAAATCTTTTTTTAAAAAAAAGTTATATAGAATCGAGGACCATTCCTTTGGAAGTCAATTCTTCACATGGTCAGCACATAAGAATTTAGTTTCAATAAGACTCTGAGATTCATATATAAGTTGAGCCTATTAAGTGTTTAGAATTTCTACCATGGAAAGATGATATAGCTGGTGATGTGAGTCTCTGAACTTTGCATTATCTCTTTGTGATTTTTATTCTAAAATGATTCAGATCCCTTATGTCAAAGCTGGCTAGCAGGTCATAGGCAGATGAACTTTTCACTATGACTGGAGTTACTTTGTAGGAATTATCATTATGTTTTAAAGATTTTATTGTTAGGTAATATCTACAGCCAACATGGGGCTTGAACTTACAACCCCAAGATCAAGAGTCATACTCTCTACCGAGTGAGCTAGCTGTTCCCACTTTGTGGGAATTAGATAACTTTGGCCCAATATTTTCATAGACCTGTTAGTATCCAAACTTAAAAAAATAATTCAGAATTATATCTAAATTAGTTCAAGCTTGTAACAACAAAGGTAGCCATAGCTGCTATAATAAATAAACTCCCAAATATCAGTGGTTTATTATTTGCTCACTTAAAGTCCCGAACAGGTGCTCCTGATTGCTGGATAGTTCTTCCCCATGACTCAGGGGGCTGATCCCATTCCACCTTGTGGCTCCACTGTGTTCCATGGATAGCTTCCAAGGTCATCATGAAAGAGGAAAGAATGTAGAGAATTGCATGTTTACAGCTTTTATGGGCCAAGCCTGGAAACGGTGTACATCCAACTTTTACCCGTACACATTGAGATGCCAGGAATCAGCTGTATGGCTGTTCAGAATTGCTACCTGCACAGCATATGTGCATAGCTGCATTTTACCCAAGAAGAAAAAGAACTAGGATGAAAGACTAGCTATTTCCCACAGGAAGGTCTTGGTAAAGTCTCTAGGGTACTTACCTTGCAATGAGTAATAATAATAATAAAATTTTTTTAAAATTTTTTTAAATGTTTATTTATTTATGATAGTGACAGAGAGAGAAAGAGAGAGAGGCAGAGACACAGGCAGAGGGAGAAGCAGGCTCCATGCACCGGGAGCCCGACGTGGGATTCAATCCCGGGTCTCCAGGATCGCGCCCTGGGCCAAAGGCAGGCGCCAAACCCCTGCGCCACCCAGGGATCCCTAATAATTTTTTTAAAAATGTAAGTTCATTTAGTATAAAATGAATTGAAAATCATTCAGATCAGGTCCTGTCACATATATCTGCTTATGCTATTGTATTGTTTACAGTCCAAACAAGCATTAAAGAGCTTTTAAAAATACACACAATATTTTGACTTTTAATTGAAAGTTGGCTTCCAAACTCTTGGGCTGTGGCTAAATATCCAAATGTTTCTAAGTATGAGAAGATACAATTTTCCTATCAAAGTCATTGTTTTAAACAAAACTATTTTATTTACTATTCCTTGTGTAAATAAGATACTCCTAGAAGTTGTCGATAAAATATGTCATTATGTCATTATTCTTGTTTATTTTTTCATTATTCTTGTTTAATTATCATTTTAGTTATCACTGTGCAGATTGTTACACTCGGCTCATATTAGTGATAATACATATTTTCTAATACTGCTTCATATCATTTTCTAACAAATTTAATATTGTTCCAAAAAATTCTTCCTGTCTTTAGTTGTGGGTGATTAAATTTATATCTCTCTAGACTTTCAGGGAGTAGTGATGCTACCAATTTTTTATATTTGTAGGAACTTATGGTGAAGGATGCATTTGGTAGGTTAGAGAGAGACAGAGTGCCAAAGTGTGTTTGTTTTCTTGGCTTTTAAAAATCAGTTCCAGTCCCCTTGATTTTTATTTATTCCTCTTATTATAGTCTCTGGAGAAAGTGTTTATGGTTTGAATCCTAAAAAAAAGTTGTCAAATGAAATCCGGGAACACCCAAGGAATAACACAATACCACAGAGCTAATATGATTGATGATATCATAGCTCATTTTTAACAGATGTCAAAAGAAGGAAAATCAAGCTGCCACTCCACATACTGAGCCCTTGTTCACTTCACAGAAGACCTTTATAATAAGTAAATCATAATTAATGGTTAAGCATTCAGTAGGTTAAGTGATGGGTATTTGTGTTCCTTTCAGACTTTCAAAAAAAGATGTATCATAAAAATCATAATTTCTAGAAAAAATGCTTCTATATTCCTTTATTTCTTCGTGCCATATTTGACAACAACATTTAGTTTGGCATTGGTGAATGGATCCTAGTTAGGAAAAGTTTATGTTTAGAAATAGAACCACATTTGTGGAACTCTAAAAAATCTATGCATCCAGTCTTAAAACTAGCTTTTCAATAACTGCCAAGTGAAGTCTCACTATCCTATTGTGTGCTGGCTGGAAGAGAATGTAGAATGTACTGTTTAACAATGTATGCATGTAAAAATAACTTACGGGAAAGTGAAAGAAAACAATTACACCTAAACTTAGTTAAAGAAGTTCTGTGGTTTCTTGGCTGAATTTTTTCTTCCATCAAACCAGATTATTTTCTGTTGAGTAGCTAGCTCTGCATGCTGACCATCTCCAATGCATGGATAAAGGCGTTGGCTGATTTATCTACAAGATCTGCTTATCACAAAATCTGACTCCCGAGCAAGCCCTCCCACCACTTTTGGAGGTATGGACAAGGGTAATAGATAGCATGATTCCTATTCTCACATGATGCTAGGAAAACAAGAAGTCCCACGTAAGGGAGAGGGCAGTGGTTCTTTTGTAAAGCATCTGAGGAATTTTTTTTTACTTTGGAAGCATCTTCTCCTGCCAAGCTTGCTGCTTATTGAGGAACTGTCAGGCCTGTCCAGGTGGAGTATGATAGCAAGAATGTATAGAACTCATATTTCAATGCAAAATTTAAAAATGGAGAACTCTTGTTTCTATTAAACACACACACACACACACACACACACACACACTCCCAGAAGAAACTTTATTTGGAGTGTCTTTGAAATGCTGGTAGAATGTGTAGTCCTTGTTCTGAGATACTGTTAATTTAGGTGAACAAAGGGGAGGGGGGAGTTCTGTAGACAACATGTTTCAAGTTGAAAATAGCATGCCAGAATTTAATTCTGAGAAAAATCGAGTGTTGTCAAAAAGTGCTAACATGAATGCATTTAGATTTTTAACTCAGTGATTTCAACAGTCTCTAAGTAGAGGTCAGCAAAGTTTTCTATGAAGGACCGGCATATATTTTAGATTTTGCAGGCCGTAAGTCTCTGTTGCATCTACTCAACTCACCCTGTGGAGCAGGAAAGCAGCCACAGACAATACATAACACGAACATGACTATGTTCCAATAAAAATGCATTTACTAAAACAGGCGGTGTGCCGGATTTGGCCCATGGGCCAGAGTCTGTCAACCCCTAGTCTTTAGCAACCATCATTTCCTGCGCTGACTGAAATTCCTTTCCTCACAGAGAGGGTCTTAGCAATTATTCTCAACTTATCCATAATTTTAACTTTTTATCTGAAACATAGACATAAAATGTTGTTTTCCTCCCATTTGTTAGGAAGACTATGAACCCTGCTGCCAGACTGAACAGTCCACATACGTGTCATCTTCTCCGGGTCTTGATGAGTATAGCAAGGGCCTACAGGAATTGGGAATGAGTTCATCTGTCAACTTACAACTAAAGAATTTGAAGCGAGAACATGGAGTTTTGGTTACACAAGATGCTCTCTTTAAAAGGACACTGCTGAGAGACCTAATGTTCAGTTCTACTGGGGACAGTCTTGAAAATAATGGCCTACTTTTCCTGAGCAAAGCCAACTCTGAAGGAGGATGATGTCTACAAATGAGGTCTCATAAAAGAATATAATTAAACACTGATGCTCTTCAGAGTGAAAGAGCTTTCAGATAATGACTACAGTGGCACGCATTGTACCAATGAGAACAAGATGTCACAATTATAGATTTGCAGGTTGATTTAATCTGACAGGATTCTTAGCAACAGTGAACTTGGTCTGTCTGTGCATAACAACACAGCCTATGTGTTCTACAAATGAAGCTCGATTTATCTTTTATAAACTTACATATGTCAATTAGCAAACTTCTTAATGTAGCTGGACATTCTTATCAGTAGAGGTCCAGCCAGTCTTTATTTGCTGCAATACCTCGTTTGTAAGCCATCCTCTTCATTTAATTAATGTCTTTTCAAAATTATCTGTAAAAGTAAAGGTTTTTTTTTTTTTCTATAATTTGTTTTTTGAAGGATGTTCTCTCCCTGCAAAGTTTTACTTATCCCATCTTCTCAAGGATCCCTAACAGATAAATTAGAAGCTAGGTGGTTTGGATTGTCCCTCAAGTTAATCGAGGAGAGACAGGAATATTTCGGGATCTGGCAAACGACAACCCTTGGGCCAAATCCATCCCATATTTTTGGATGGCCTGCAAGCTAAAAACAATTTTTACATTTTTAAATGGCTGGGAAAAATTAAAAGGAGAATATCTTTGACGCATGAAAATTATATGAAATTCAAATTTTAGAGTCCACAAATAAAGTTATATTGGAACAAAGCCACACTCTGTTCCTTTCTTTCTTTTCTTTTTTTTTTTTTTTTTTAACAAAAGTCTATTGCCACTTTTATACTGTAACTCAGAGATAAGTAGTTGCAGTGGAGACCACATAGCCAGCAAAACCTAAAATACTTTATCTCTGGTCCTTCATAGAAAGAATGTGTCCCTAGCCCACATGAACTTTCAAATTCCCTTTCCAATTTTTATTTTACTTTAATGTGACTGTTATCTTCTTCTCTTTCCAGTCCCACTTTCGCCTTGGCTTTGGGGTGTGGAAGGTGTTCTAGGATTGGGGTGGGAGTCAACGTTTAGAGACCCAATTTTGTATATGACAATGCACCTCGATATTCTTTCATTTCTGTCTTGTGAATAAGAGTTCAACCTAAACACTCATTTGTCAAGATGCCTAACATTATATCATGCTTTCAAGTTTGTGGAGCACTATCACATGAGTTGTCTTGTTTGACCTTGCACACCCTCCGAAGTGGAGCAGCCTGAGCTCTGCTGTTAACTGACTCTAAAAATCATGCATCTACTAAATGATGGAGAATCAACTCTAAACCTGACTCTGAATCTTATGTCATTTCCAAGTTACCACCCTGCCTCAGAAAGTAAGAGACTCAAAGCAAAAATCTGTGATTTTCTTGTCAGAAAATCATGCACAAAGCTCAAGTGGAATGGACTGGAGAGAACTTCATCTCCCTTCCCCATCACCCCAATGTGAAGCCTGTAAAGCTGCAGACCAGGTTCCCTGTTTCTGTGTTAAGCAAAACAGAGCAATGATGCTGTGTGCTTCCATAGCCAGGATAGCCCATGAATCAAAAAAGAATTAAGAAGCAACACACAGAACTATAAAGATCTAGAAAGTAAAATAAATAGTCTTTCTCATTCCATTCTTGGCTTCCTAAGACCATGTAGTTCTCTGCTCCTCTCCCAATTCATATACTGAAATCTTAATCCCCAGTGTGATGTTGTTAGGCAGTGGGTCCTTTGGGAGATGATTGGGTCAGGAGGGTGGAGCCCTTATGAATGGGATTACTGCCTTTATAGGAGGAACCTCAGAGAGCCCTCTGCCTTCCTCAGCCACGTGAGGACACAGGGAGAAGATACCCATCTATGAACCAGGAAGTAGGTTCTCATTAGACACTGGTCTTGGATTTTCCATCCTCCAGAATTATGAGAGATACATTTCTGTTGTTTATAAACTGTCCATCCTATGGTATTCTGCTATAGCTGCCACAATGGATTAGGACAGACTACTCCCAAGTAGGAGCCAGAGTCATTTTTGGAAATCCAAATCATATCACTGGAATACATTCAAATTCCCAAATTGCCTCCCTTGCCCCCCTCCCTCCACCCCAACTCTTCTCTCTCTCCTGTTTTGACTTCTTATTCAATCCACTCTCACCACAGTGGTCTTCCTGTATTGATGACAGCTGTTCATCACTCTCCTTGCTATTCTATGGACCAAGGGCATTATCACCTGTGACCTCAGGGTTCACTTCTTCCCACCAAGGAGCTCTAGTCAAATGCCAGTTTTTCTTCGGAGATGCTGTCTTTGATCACTTCACCCATTTCTCTCTATCCTGGTACCCTGATTTATATCTTCTTAGCATCATCCTGCTCTAAAATTACCCATTTATTTATGGGTACAGCTCTTCAAGATCTATTTTCCTCTGAGAACACGTCAGCTCCTTTGGCACAGGGACTTTACCCAACTTTCTCACTAACCAAACAGCATTTCATGGCACAGGACACACACTCCATAGTGAATGCTGAGTGGCAGATGAGTGAATGTGTGTGATCTTTGAAATACAATTTCCTCCCTCTATATTTTTTAGTATACCCTTGTCGGTGATAAGGCAGGACATATTATTTCAACCAAAAGACACAATATGACAGATTTGTCAATAGTACGGTAAGAAATATATGGAACCATGTAAGAAGTGAAATCATGGGTTTGATTCGGAAAGAAAAAAAAAATCCTGAATTCTGCAGGGATGAACACTGTTTATAGCAATCATGAGCATTTTCACCTGTAAACATTTCTTTCCATGATTACCTATTTGAAGCCTCAGTTTTTCAGTGTGTTGCCTCTTGTGATTTCAGGGCACCTGGGCATTTAGAGGTGTCTTATGTTTCTAAATTGTCACTTTTTGAAGATAGAGCCTGTTGCTAACTGAGCAGAAAGCTCAGAATTCCCGTTTAACCAGCTTCTACTGCAGTGCAACCCCTTTGAGGCAAATCCATTTTGTATGGCCCCAAATATTAACAATGGCCAGCTTTGAGAATATTGACTCCTCAGGGTCATTGGTGGTGAGGAGGAGTAGCTGAAATTCTATTTTGTGTGCATATGTGTGTGTGGATGGATTACATGTTGTATATAAATACTCTTGAAATGAGTGTTGTTAAATAAGCTGAAAAGCTATCGTTGGTCTATACGTTAGAAGCACCAGATCAGAATTGAGCAATTTCATTTCTGGAAATATATTTTATTTTCAGAAAAGACAACTTTCTCCATTTCCATGATAGTCAAGAGGAGTGGTGTTTCAGTGGTAATGCATGGCTCAGTTCTATGGTGTTCAGGAGGGTGGAGTTGAATTATACTTGAAACATAGTGAGTTAATGAACCACGGAAAGCACATCTACTTCAAGGCGACAAAATGTGCTCTCAGCACACTTCGTCAGGGATCCTGGAAAGGATTTTTTCTTCTTTAAAAAAAAAAAAAAAAAAAGTAATCCAAATCAACTCTCCCACAGTGGGATCAGATTAGAGAAGAGAGATGTGTGGTTGAAATGGTCAGTGTGGACTTGATTGCTGAGAACAGCTTTCAGTTTGTTCAATTTTATAAATTTTTCCATCATGATCACTTTGAGGCAGAACTGTGAGTCTTTTCTTGGATATTTTTCCTACATGGCCTGCCTAAGCCTCTGCTTTTTCTTTTGGTATCTCTCCTCATCCCCTCCAGGCCCAATACATACTTATTCTTGGCTTGTTCATCTTTGACAGTGCCTCAGTGGTCCCTGTATCCTCTAATTATTCTCCTTTTATCTGCCATCAAGATTTCTCATCCTGTAGTACCTGGAATTTTGGCATGTATTTTCCACTGTACACTGAACTCAGCTACTTATTGTTAACTAAAATTATTCATCAACTGCAATGGGCACTACGACATGCTGAGAACAGTGTCTGGTATAGAGAATAATCAGATACGTGCCCTTATTTCATGTTACTTGAGATCTTTGCTAGTTGTCCTGGAGGAGATAATATGATCCACGGTGATAACTAAATGGCTTATTAACACTTGAATATTCGCTTCTTAAAACATACATAAGGGCATAGAGCTTTAAAAGAAAGATATGGTCCTCTTGTAGGTTTTCTGCTTCTTTTACATGTAGGTAGACAAGATTTTCTGAGCCAAGATCATTTTCACAGTTCTAAATGCACTGCGGAGGCAAATTCTTATCCTGCTTATGCATGGGTCTGATTGGGCCACTCAAATTACTGAATTAAAGTTTCTGTAACTAGAGGTGGTAACCGGATAATGGCCTTCTCCTGACAGCTGAATGCAGGGACCAACGTATTTATGCACAAAGCAGAAGGCCTTTTTAAGTAGCAAGAATGCAATTTCATTGTCATTATTACCATTGTGCCAAATGACTTGTAAAATAAAATAAATGAGATCTACAGCACCAAGCGAGCTAAGACAACCCCCAATTCATCATTCCCCTGCAAAGCAGCACTCTGATAGTCTGAGAATGAGGGTGAGACAGAGGATTAGTTCTGACCTTCCACTGATCAGAGCAAAGTGTTATTCTTGATCTCACTCCACTGGTTTCTGACTAGCATAGCATTTTTTGTATTGTCTTATTTTTCGTCTCTTCATAAATCAAAGTGAGAATCTGAAGAGCTGCAGGACCTGCCTCCTTGCTGTAGTTTTACATAGAAAACTCCTTTTGCTGCCTATGGAGTGATGTATGCTTGAACAAATAGGTAAATACCTATACCTCCAGGTGGAAACTGCTAATTCCATGACATCTCTAGGGAACCATATCACACTGGATCTGGGGCAGAGCTTGAGAAGCATGTCACGTGCTCATTACCGCCTTCTTTCAAATTCCACATTTACTTTTTGTGACTGGCACGCTGTGTCAGAGAAGTAGCAAGTGGCCGTAGGTTAGGAGAGAAATGTGGAGGGCAGATATTTTTTAAACATATAGAGAGAATAGTGAGAAGCTCCAGTGCTAAGTCTCGACAGGGTGCCTGTGTCAGCTGTGTCAAGATGTTTGAAAAAGGCTCTTTCCCCTAGCTCATCCTGTGAGCCTGAGAACAACACTTCCCCAAAGCATATTATCTGAAACATAGAGGATATTATTTTCTTAAGAACAGCACCACATGCTGCAGTGATTACTTAAAGTCACTTGAATATCTAAATCAAGTAAAACTTAGTAGTGACTGGGTTTTTTTAATTATTATTATTAGTGGGATCCATCTTGACATAAATTGACAGCAGATCTTGTTTAGGGAGATTTACTTATTGTGGCAAAGTAGCCATAGGACCGATGTCATCAGCCAGGATGAACTCATTCTTCCTGATAGCCTCCGAGTCTGGGCTGAATTGGACTCACATTTAGTGTGATTTACATGAAAGAGTCCAGGTTCTGGAGTGAAACAAATTGGGTGATTGGAGCAGAGTGACCTACAATCACTGATCCTCAGATGTCCCATCTAGAGTGGTAAAAAATTTGATTTTTAGAGGTTTTCTTCTTCTTCTGAGGACTGTTTAGTACATGTCCTTCAATTTGCTAAGTGCTTCACATGTATCATGTCAATTAATGCTCAGATGAACATTGAAGTATTAGCCACTGTTTCTATTTGAGGACACTGTCCCTCAGAAGGGTGTCTAGTTGAATAGCTAGTAAGGAGCAGAGTCAACCTTTGCATACTGTAACCACCACCCTCCAGCTGCCACTGGAGAGGGAGATGGTGCCTCAGAGCACTGGCACTGTGACCCTCTTGCCCCCAGCAACCTTGGCCTAAAGCAACACCGGGCCTCCCTTCCAGCCAAATTACTTCATTCCTTTCACCACCCTTCTCGGTGTTCTGAGGCTTTTACAAGATGCAAAACCTAGATCACCACCAAGTCTCGCCTGGATTCCTGGCTTAGGCTAATAACAAGCCTCCTTGTCTAAATCTCTTCTGAGTTGCAAACCACTCCTCTTTCACCAGAGCTTTAACTGGAACGCACTGCATTCTAGAATTCATGTCTGTCTAAATTTCATGAGGCTGGAGCTCTCTATTTCTGTTTGATGAAGCTGGGTACCCCAGACTTTACATCTTCTTTATGCCGGAGTATATTTTATTTCCCTATACCTTCCAGCCTTAACTGTAGCTTTTTTCTCTATTAGGACTCTGTTGTCTGGTTGCAAATATAGCACCTATTTGCTTTCCCCTGACTTTCTCGTTTTTATATGACATATATGTACATTTGTGCATACATGGATGTATATTCATATATATAACCATGCCACTTGCTTAGAAAACTCTTGCTTCTATTCTCACTTCCATAGGTCCCAATGAACAGACTTGTCAGTCTGCCAGGATCTGTTAGTGCCTCGTCCTAGAGCATGTGCTTCCCTGAGAAACACCCAAAGGCTCATAAAATGCATTATTTTCTTCTCAATCACCAAGATCGTGGCGGTTGCCAACACAATACACACATAATATCATTTACGAAAGACTGTGGAAAGGTAAAACAAAAACTAAAATACTTTATTCTCCTTTTTTGAATAATAAACATTCTGAATCCATAGAGGTCTTTTTTTTTTTTTTTTTGCTTACTAGTTAGACTTTATTCAAAAGACATTCTGAAAAAAAAATACCATCATCAAAATGAAACATAAAGGCAGAAAAAAATAGCTTTTACTCTTGTGAAGGTCAGCTTGTTCCTTGAAACAGTATACCTAAGTGTTTTTCAAAACCGCAAATTTCAGGGTCAGTTCACTTTTTCTTTTCTTGGTACTAAATATTTCACTTAAAATAGATAAGCCAATGATCCAGTGTTTTCATTCATTTTGCATAATAACTCAAGAATAAAGTATTGCGTTTTTCAAAAAAAGGGAGGATTTGTATGGCGTGTGGGTCCCCCTAAAATGCACATGCACTTAAAAATCAGCTGATCAAAAATGTGCCAGTACTATTTATACATAGCGTGTTGTGTTCAGGATCTCTTCTTCCTGAATGTGTTGGCATACTAGGGCCAGGGGCTGCAGCCCCAGCCTTTGGAAAGCTACAGGATCCCCCACACACGCACACACACCAAACTGTAAAGTCTGAGAAGAGACAGCCAGTGGCCGCTGTGCCTGGAATCACAATTAGAGAAACAAGGAAAAATCCATTGGGACTTTTTTTCATGATGATCTGAAAGCAGCTATTAATCCAAAAGAGTATAAATCAAGAAAAGGAATCACAATGCAATCAAATGAGGGACCCAGCATTCCCAAAACAAGAAGGTTTGAAGCCAACTGGAAAACAAAACAAAACTCTAGAACTACATCAGTGAGAGATCAGATCTGTGTGGCTAGTTTTGGTGAAGTTTTTGTGGCCTTCGGTATTTTTATGTTGGAGCTAATTAAAGAGGCAGACAGGAGATGAACAGATGCCCTGGTGCTAGGCTGTGTTGCCAACAGACACACAAATGCAATCGGGTCCTACCTTGAAGAACAGAAAGAGCAAAAGTCCTCTTGTGTGTAGTCAACATTCTTATTTGATCAGAGTTTTGTTGTTGTTGTTGTTTTGTGTTGTTGTTGTTTTGTGTTGTTTTGTTTTCCTGCGGAGCCAGAACAGGGCCTTTGGATGCTTCTCAACATAGCACCTCGGGCATTCCCTGCCAGTCACTGGAGGTGACTTAAGTAGCTTTTACCATCATAGAGATGCGCACAACACTGGTAAATCACTGCAACACATGGCAGTACGTGGCAAATTTTGGAAAATGATGTAACAATAAAACATATTTAGAGAACAATGATTTCTGACCAGGGTGACAGCACAAGGCTTCATGGATAGAGTGGCCTTTGAGTCAAGTAAGAATTTTTACAACGTAAAAGCAGAGAAGATATGGAAGGAGATAAGTATTGTTTTACATTGTGAGTATGAAAATATATTGTTTGAGCTTGGATTTTACAAGGTTGCTACATGTGCCATCATGTTTTAAATCAAAGAGGAGGGAACTTTCCAATAAATGGCTAAGATAATTAAAATATTCATGTGTCTCTAAGACTGATTTATGGTGTCCAAATATAGAACTGAAAGGTGCTCCAGAATTTGGTAATTTGCTATTTCTAAATGTAGGCACTATTATTTATGAGAATACTAATTCTTTTTTATGGTGGTTACATAAACAACTGTTTCTGTGACTTAAAAAAAAAAAACCTATTAAAGTATTGGTCTCATAAAAACAAAATAAATCACATAAGTAATTAAATTTATAATAAAGGCTTGATTTGTGGGGCATTTGCATGTGATTTATAACTAAATCATCAAACAGTCATTTCACATGAACATGAGGGTACTTAGTCACTTCATGTAAATATATTTGTGTTTGATGTTAAAGAACAGAGCAAGGGAAACCTACATTCTGAGCTTAATATAAGAAAATATACATATTTATCCTTTCAAGGATATAGTGACTTGTTCTTTGAATAAAGCTTCATATAAATGGACAAAATCCATTTATATGGATTCTTTCTAGAAACAGACTCAGGCCCAATTCCAATACCTTGCTCAATGTTGTTTTCTTTTTTTTTTTTTTTTTTTAAGATTTTAAAAATTGACTTTAATTTGAAAGAGAGAGAGGGAGTGTGGGGGAAGGGACAGATGGAGAGAGTAAGTGCAGAGCCCTCTATACTCCCCCTGAGTGCAGAGCCTGATGCAGGGGTCTATCTCACCACCCATAAGATCATGACCTGAACTGAAACCAAGTATCAGATGTTTAAGGAACTGAGCCACTCAGGTGCCCCTTCTTTATTTTGTTTTATATGTTTGTTTGTTTTGCCTATGGGGAAACTATTCTATTTGGTAAAGACTAGTATCATTGCACACAGCAGAGAGGATTTTCTGAACTCTGTTTAACTTGTGGTGTACACTGCATCGTGTCACTGTGTTCATTTCCTAGGGCTGCCATAACAAATTACAGCAAAACCACATGGCCTAAAGCAATGGAAATTTATTCTCTCACAGTCTGGACACCAGAAATTCAGAATCAAGTTGCTGGCAGGGTTGGTTCCTTGTGGAAGCTGGGAGGGAGAATCTACTCTATGACTCCTCCATGTTTGGGAGCTCCAGGGCCCTTTGGCTTCTGGTAGTATCACTCCAATCTCTGCCTTCATCATTGGGTCCTGTGTCCTGTAGCTCTCTCTCTACTCTTACAAGAACACCTGTCATTAGATATAGGGCCCATCTTAATCCACAATGATCTCATCTCCATAACTTCTTTAACTTAATTACATCTGTGAAGACTCTTTTCAAAAATGAGGTCCTATGTCTAAATAAGGAATATTCACCAGTTCTGGCTGGATGTATCTCTCGGGGGGCCACCTTTCAACCAAATACAGTCATGTTCTGTTATTTTTCCTGTTAGCCACATTGTAGTGTAGCTGATTCTGCTCCTTTTGCATAATGATATTAAATTAAATAAAAAATAATATGTGACTCCAAACAGTGAAATTTTGCTCTCTTCTGATTTTATTTGGCTTTGTTAATTGATGCAAATTTCATGCATCTTTTACCTGATTATAAGACATCGCTCTAAATCAACAGCGAGCTTAATTTTATCTCATTCTTAAAATTCCTCAAACACGATTTGAAGCTGAAAGAAAAATAAGAAATAGCTATTTGTTTACTTTCAATTAATGATTTAGTTATATGCTCTCCCAGAACATAAGAATTCATCTATTGAATTGTTAATGTGCTATAAAAATATTTTAATGATAGAGATAATGTGAGGGTAGTTAAAACATATGGGCTTTAGCCAGAGATGAATCTGGTCATCATTCATGGCTCATAGCTTAGCACTTTCCACCTATTTGATTTAGGCACATCATCCAATATTCATTAGTCCTTGTTTTTTCATCTGTCAAATGGAGACACAAATACTTCCTATGCCTTTTTATAATGAAGATTAGGTGTAATAGAGGTAAGTTGCCTAGTGCAAAGCCTTGTAAATAGTATTTATTTTATAAATGATATCTAGTACTTCTTACAGCTTTGGACTATAAAGCAGATATACAAGAGAATTATTTTTGATAGAAGGAGTGCATACATGTACATGAGGAGGGAGCTGAGGGGAAGAGGCAGAGACAGAAAGAATCTTAAACGGGCTCCACCACACCCAGCACAGAGCTGAAGCAGGGCTTGATCTCACAACCCTGAGATCATGACCTGAGCCAAAATCAAGAGTTGGATGCTTAACCCACTGACCCACCTCAGTGCCCCTGAAAGGGAATTTTAATTGTTAACTCATTCTTTTATTCATTTCTATGCTGAACTGCATAGTTTCTGGTATAACATAGGTTTGTGTGATGTGGAGGATCACGAAGGACCAAATCCTGGTCTTATGTCCTAACAGTTTCTTCAGTGGATCTGTTTCTCCATCCTCTCATCCCTACCAATTTGCCATGTTGATGGCCTCACTCTTCCCTGAAAATAGGATTCTCTTTCCCACCTACAGGCTTGTTCACACTATTTGGCTACTTGGAAAATTTTTACTCTCTTCTTGTGATCCATAACTGCCCACTGTTGTGGCTTAAGAGAAGTCATGTATTTTCTCTGAAGACTTCTCCCATATTTATGCTCAAGCATATGTTCTGCTTTGAAATTTAAAAATTTTTAGGCTCTGTACTCATTTGGGCATTTGGTATATATTGCCTTGCCTTGTTAGATGTTGCAAATCATAAAAAAATGTAAGTGTTGTGAGGACAAAGATATTAATTAATATTTTTAGTATTTCTGGGCTGGATTCTTAAGTTAATTAAACCGTTCTTGCAGGTTCAAGTCTTACTTCAGATCTGGGTTTCTCTTTAAATGAAATTAAATTCTACTCCAAGTTCCCATTGTCTGTCTAGATTGGTGGAAAATTCAACTCTGGTAATTCTTGGGTCATTTAATCATCCAGAGATCTTTTTTTTTTTTTTTTTAATTCCAAGGTTTATTTTTTTTTAATTATTGATGATAGTCATAGAGAGAGAGAGAGGCAGAGACACAGGCAGAGGGAGAAGCAGGCTCCATGCACCGGGAGCCCGATGTGGGATTCGATCCCGGGTCTCCAGGATCGCGCCCTGGGCCAAAGGCAGGCGCCAAACCACTGCGCCACCCAGGGATCCCTCATCCAGAGATCTTAAATGGAGACAAGCTTATCTTCCAGTTGTTGGTCTGCCCTAGTCACCCTGGGAAGATCATTATCGATGTCTGTGTAGTCCTTGAAGTTTAGAAGCACCATGTAATCTAGAAGTTTTCAAGACTGGGAATTCCAATGCCTTGAACTATTAGTTGAGCTTTTTTCCTGGACTCCAGCCACTAATTTGTGTTCCAAGAAACTTGTTCTTGAATTCTGAAACCTCTTGGATCTCAGAAATCACCACCCTTTCCTTTAGCTTGAAGAAATCTTTGTCTCCTCCCTTCAAAAGCATCTTCCCCTCCATTACCTACATATCCAGTCAAAATCTTTTCATTGAGTTTAGACTTACAAATGCCAGAAAAGAAGCTCTCTGAGAATCTTCTGTTTTCAACACTACGTTCTTACATTAGATGGGTCCTACTACTTAACACAACTTAGAAATAGACCCCCCCCCCCAAAAAAAAGGATCATGAGATACAACCCACTTTAATGTTTTAATAAATTTGTCTTTCTAATTGTAGGCACCCAAGAGCATAGATGATCTGGATATGTCTCAGACTTGCAGAACACACTTATCAATGATTAGAATATGTGATAGCCTTAGGAACCAACTGGAAAATAAACTATTTCAAAGGAAAGGAATTTCCAACAGAAAAATTGGATGTGAGCACTATGTCTCCAATAGTACAGGAGGAGGGGAGTGAGTGTTAATGCCACTGAAGTAAAAACTGAGGAAGAGTGACTTTAAAAACCCCAGAAGAAAAAAAAAAAAAAAAAAAAAAAAACCCAGAAGAGGGCAGCCCAGGTGGCTCAGCGTTTTAGCGCCCTCTTCAGCCCAGGGCATGATCCTGGAGACCCAGGATAGAGTCCCACATCCAGCTCCCTGCATGGAGCCTGCTTCTCCCTCTGCCAGTGTCTCTGCCTCTCTCTTTCTGTCTCTCTCTCTCTCCCTCTGTGTCTCCCATGATTAAATAAATAAAATCTTAAAAAAGAAAAAAAAAAAAAAAACAGAAGATGCTGTGAGCACATAAGAATATTGCATCAAGGTCCTTTCAACATAGTTGAACAAGAACATGAGTTTAGAATGCCAAGCACTCTGAGCAACAAAGCAGGCCTTTGGTCCTTTGAGATCTGGGCAACATATGAAAACATGCCCTGGACATAGGAGCAATGCTCCTCATGAAGCACACCATATTAACAGGCACACCAGACACATTGACACTCACATGGGAACCTGGCAATCCCTACAACGTTGGTTAAGCTCTTGGGGCTCTGTTGCAATGGAGTAGATGCCAGGGGCAGATGGACAATTATGGTAACGTGAGTAATGATGAGCCTCTGTGCATCCTCACTGAACACTACTCATTATCAGAACTTGTGACAAGTCACATTTGATTAGCCTGCAAGGCATGAAGACATGTGAGAAGCACACCTATTTAAATGGAGTCAAGAAGGAGGAAGATGATATTTTCTAGGACATCTCAATAACTAATTTGTTGAAAAGTATATGGACCAATCCTCTGGAAGCTCTAAATTGTTTTTGTGAGGGTGGCATGGGTAATACTTTTAAACGGCTAGAATTTCAGATATATTTGCTGTCAGGGCTACAGCCAGAGAAATATTCTAATAATTATCTCTGCCCCAAGGTTTCTGGAGTCAATGCCATGAGAACATTGGCTACATTTATATCTCCCTTCTAATAATGCTTATCCAATGGACAATAAACATTTGATTTGATAAACCATACCATTTCCCTCAATTATCTTAACTAATTCTTGAAGAAGTTGGCTTCTAAACACTGAGTCAACACTGCTGTTTCCTAACACAGGAAACTAGAGTTTCCTGGGAGTATGTCAAGATGCAAAAATAGTTACTCAAGACCGGGAGTTAAAACATTATTAACAGGGGTGCTTTTATAGTATCTTTACCTGCAAGCTATAAACTTGAGCCCTCTAGTGCTTCCTAAATATCTGGTGATTCCTCAAATGTACACTGTCAAATTTTATTTCGGTAGGTGAGCTACTAGAGGATAATCTACCACTTTTTTTTTTTTTTAATTAGACTCTGCATCCAGCATGGAACCCAATGTGGGACTTGAACTCATGACACTGAGATCAAGACCTGAGCTCAGATCAAGAGTTGGACATTTAACCAGCTGAGACACCCAAGCGCCCCAATGGTCTGCCATTTTTAAATAAGATTGACAACTTCGGGATCCCTGGGTGGCGCAGTGGTTTAGTGCCTGCCTTTGGCCCAGGGCGCGATCCTGGAGACCCGGGATCGAATCCCACGTCAGGCTCCCGGTGCATGGAGCCTGCTTCTCCCTCTGCCTATGTCTCTGCCTCTCTCTCTCTCTCTCTGTGACTATCATAAACAAATAAAAAATTAAAAAAAAAAAAAAAAAAAAAAAGATTGACAACTTCTGTGTATTATAACTTAATTTTAATTATCTATTACACATATTACACCCAATGCATTAAAAGTTCTTTAATGAATGCTTTTAAATGGCTTTTACTTAGCATACCTCAAATTAATTGTCCATCATATCCATTTTTCAAAAGATGTCTATCAGAGCAAATATTACTTTATGGAATTATATTTTGCAAAAATGGCTGTATTTCTAACTTGACTTGTGTTATTGGAGATTTTTATCATTAACTCCCTATTAGAGATATTCCAGGGGTGATATAGATATTACACAATGATTTAGGCACACATGAAATAAATATGCAGATATGATACATAAAATCAACATAATATCATAGACGGTCCCTGACTTATGATAGTTCCTCTTAGGAACTTTTGACTTTATGATGGTGTGAAAGCAATATCCATTCAGTAAAAAGTGTACTTCAAATTTTTGTTTTGAATCTTTTCTAGGGCTAGCGATATGAAATGTGATTGCTAGCCACAGTTCCCTGTCAGCTTCATAATTTACAGGGTAAAAAAATGATACACTTAGAACAATTCTGTGTCCATACAACCATTCCGCTTTTGGCTTTTTGTACAGTATTTAATAAATTATTTGAAATATTTACTTTTTATTAGCAAAGAGTCTTTGGGTTAGATGATTTTGCCCAACTGACCATATTTAAGGTAGGCCTAGACTGAGCTATGATGTTCAGCAGATTAGGGTATTAAATGCATTTTTGACTTAACCACATTTTCAACTTACAATCTTTACAACTTACATGGTTTAGTGAGACATAACCCCATGGAAAGTTAAGGAAGATCTATATAGATATACACACACTATATAGTACATATTATGTACGTATATATACAATGCATATTACACATATGTAAAAGATATAACACACAAGACTTGGATACAAGAGATATGGGCCTATCAAAATAATTAACAGGGGAGCTCCTCATGGGGAGCCTGCTTCTCCTTCTGCCTGTGTCTCTGCCTCTCTCTGTGTCTCTCATGAATAAATAAATAAAATTTTTAAAAAAATTAATAAGAGACTATTCTAAAAACTAAAAAAGTAATAAAAATTATAGTAACTGCTCACAACGACTGGGAAATAGAGGTTCCTATGGCCTCTGAGTGTCAAGGAAAACTTGGAAGGGGCTATTTCTGAGCTGGGATACTTATGCAGCATAGACAGATGGCTAACATCTAAGTAAGCAAGTGTGTTGCAAGTGGGAGAAAACTACAGAGTCAGGAGAAGGTATACATTAAACTGTCTCCTTCCAAGGCAACCTTTCTCCAGATCATTCTATCTTAAGCTTTATGTTCTGTGGCCTTTTGGAGTTTAAAAAAAAAAAAAAAAAGAAGATCTACAGTATTCATATATTTCAAAAAGATGCAGGTTATCCCTCCGTGCCATTATTTCTTTTGTTAATATTGGTAATGGGAGCTGGTGTTACCCTCAAATAAGCTGATGGAGCTCAGAACAGTATTTGGTGATTAGATAAATTTTAACATCTCCACGGAGGGAAAAAATGTAACCATTACCATACTGTGCCTATTACTTCCCCCTGCCTCATTCACACTCACATTGCTTAGAACAAAACTTTTTAAGCTCTTCCTCTTTAGAACTCCTAATTGCAGATAATAAAAAAACAAGTGAATGAATGAATACCCAGAGAGGTGAGAGCAGGAGATAAGAGCTAGCTAAGGAATTAAACTGTAGACCTTACACTGGAAGAAATATCATCGATGTCTCTTTACTGCAAAGCCTTAGATGAGTAGTTCATTCTCCATTTTATGTGTATGCACATGTAATAAAAATATCTTTTTTTTTTTTTTAAGCTCCACACCCTGGGCATAGAGCACTATGTGGGGCTTGAACTCACAACCCTGAGATCAAGACCTGAACTGAGATTAAGAGTTGAATGCTTAACTGACTGAGCCACCCAAGCAACCCAAACAATACTTTTACATGCTTAATTGAAGCAATGCATTTATCTTCTTTCCAAAATATTTCACTAAATTTGGTGTGCCAGGAGGAAAAACCAAATTCATATCACGACTTTATGATATGGCTCTCCTTCAGAATTTCAGGTTGAGCTTAAAACATAATGCCCTGGCAGAAAGTAAATTTAGTGGGACTGTCTCTGAGTAAGCAAGAAACAGCACTTGACACCTCTAAGTCTTTAGGATAACCATTAGTCTAAAGAGGAATGTTCTGGCACTAAGTGTCACCTTCTTAATTTCCCTGCTTGGTTCTTTTATTCTAGTGTATACCTTTGGTTGAGAAAGCAGCAGAATTTATACAATAAAATAATAGTTTTTATTAAAGTGCACTGCCCCTAACTGCTGAGTGCTCCTACTAGCTCTCTAGAACAGAGGCATGTGTTAGTTGGTTCTCTGAGCTTGTATGACAGACCAACAATGGACCCAGTAAAAATCTGTTTGATCATTGTTCAGTTTCAACAAATGAAACCCACAGAAAATACCAAAGCCAAAATAATAAAAAGTAAAAACAGGATTGCCAATTTCCTATGATGGTTAGGTGAGAGTCAGAGAGGATTGCTTTCATGTGTGATAAATGACATCAGAAATGGATCCAGAAACACAAGGTAGCAACAGTATGGTTGAACCTTCAGTCATCCCATTCATTATACTCCCTACTGTAAATCTCAGCTTAGCCATTATAGTGTAGCTTTGTTCATTTGGTTATCTTGGCTTACCCAGTGATGCTTAGGTTTAGTTGTGCTTAGAAAATTGCAGAATGAACAGAACAGACCCCTTTTTCATAAAGAGTACAAATATGAGATAGAAACAGAAAGAGACATAATCCTGTCAGAGTTAAAATATTTGGGGTCTCAAAGTGGCATGTTCAGAGATGATGCTTTTCTCCCTGTTTCAAGTGCAAAGTAAACAAATTCTGGTAGAGTCAAGTTCTCCTTTGGTTATAGTAAGAGTGGCTCTTCCTTGACCAAACTAACACAGTTCCTGCTCTACAGTAGGTACTTATCAAAACATTGTTGACTGCACAAATTCACACACACACAGGAAGGTACCAGTTTGAGTTCAATAAACATCTTGAAGCAAAATGCAGCAATATAAAAATCTAGCCATTGGTTTCACTAACTTGATAGATGGAAACAATTAAAATCGAATTAGGTCATTCAGGCTTGCAAGTTTAATAAGCGAACTGAAGTATGTAGTTCAAAACCAGCATGGGCCTCCAGAAGACCTTTCAGGAAGCTACTGTTTCTTTACCCTGAGTTCTTGAGTATTACTCATAACTAGATCAGAAATAGCTCCACACACAGCATAGTATTTTAGGTCATCAAAGGAAAACTTGTAGAACTAATGGTACCCCATTAGCCTACTACTTCCTTGTGACCAACACAAGTTTTCCACACTAGTAACTGCCACTGGTGTCATCACCATTTGCATGTGGACCCAGTGATAAATACCCCCTGGGAGGAATGCTTCCCTAATGCCCCTGTGAAATGAAGTACCATTGTCCAGCACAGAAATCATGGATTCATGGGAAATTCAATGAGGAATTTCATGAAAGTGAAACATAAGATCTAAACAAGTGAAATGACATGACTATAGTCAACCCAATTCAGCCAACCACTATTCTGAAAAGTCCTGAGAAAGCTAACGGTGATTCAGACAGATCAGCCTTACTGATCATTTTATGTTTAAATTAATATGTAAATGATAAGAAGGCAAGCAGATGGACAGACAGAAAAAAAAATAGCGACAGGACGTGGTATTTAGTGGTTGAGCTGCATAATCTTTTTTGCATAGTACAAACCATATGCAAAGCCACATAATACTGGAGTATAGACACACATTATGTGCCCTAGACATCAAAGATGGACTTCTGAGAGTTTTTCACAGCTAGCAAACAGACACAAATAATCAGATACACTGAGCCAGGTAACTCATTTGCTAATGGAATATTTGCTCAAAGGATAGAAATACACAGAAAAACCCAGCAATTAACCTTTGAAAACAAAAAGAATTGTTGCCTAGAAGGTTTTCAGAGCTTAATTATTGATGGAAGCCTAAGGCTAAATCTAAATCATGACCTTAAATACCCTTTGTCTTTCTACAGCACATCTCATTTGGGATGTGAGACAATTCCAGCTCCTTATATGGAATGGGACAGAAGCATCTTCTTAAAGCTCAGTTAGTGGATCGGAGCAGACAGTGTTTTGGATTTTAATTTCATTGCTCTGTAACCTTAAGAAATAGATTTTCCCAATTTTTAGACAGTATGTATGATATTTCCTTAATAAAAACAATAAAAAATACCTCTTCATATTATAAAGTGAAAATTTTCCATATTAAAAAAGTTCTCAAAATCTAAATAGATAGTAGCGCTGCACTAAGGCCAATATCCATTACAAAGCAACTGCCTTTTGCTTCATGTGAGTGTTTAATGTAATTCAAATCTCTTTGAGATTAATGTCATAATGTAAACTGTATACGGCAAATAAGGGGATTCGTATACAAAGCTGGAAGCAGGTGTGGCTGTAAGTAACTACCTACTGGGCAAAAACATGCTGTTTTGCTGGACAGAATTAGTTAGGTATATTTCAATCTTTGCAATGTCATACTACTGCATATTTTGGGTGCATGCTTGCCAACAAACAAAAGAAATAAAGCAATGTTATCGATGATATACTATACTTTTGGGGCATAAGAGGTGTGCAATAGATATCTTTTAATGACTGAAGGTCAGACACTGTGCTGGGTCATTTAGATGTGTTTTGTTATTTACTGTTAATTTCACATACTGTATATTGGGATACTGTGAAGCTAGATAATTAGCTCACATTGCCCTATAAGAGAACACCAAAATTTAATCTTGGGTCTACCTTTTTTATAACTGTCTTTACCTAAAAATATTTTTACCCTAAAAATTCCATGAATATTAAATAGGAACCCAAATGTTCACCTTGGCCCAGTATTTTCAAAACACAATCTCTTCTGTGCCTACAAGTGACAAAAATAGGGAAACACGGTTGCTTGACTAGAATGTCAGAGTACGCTCTTACCTGATGGTAAGCTATGATGAATAATGTAAAAGACCATCTCCTTCAAAATCTCTCTCCACACCATGCAATTCTTTGTTTTGCATGCTGTCTAAATTTCTATTAATAAAAGACTAATTTATGGTAATAATTTTCCTCTTTCAAAATGCAAATATCCTTGAGAAAATCAAATAGGTTGCCATTAATTCCTTAAAGTGAGCTGAGTTAATCAAATTGCTTCCACCCAGCTGAGATGAGTCTTACTGAGAAAATAGGCATTTCAATTCAGTTTATGCCCTTAACAGGAAGGTGGAAAGGGTCTTTTCATGTGAGAGCTGATGTGGGTAGGCACTTTAAAAACTTTATGATTCCAAAGAGCAGCATGGGGGCAGAGGGTATCTGCATTTGGAAGAAGAGATAGTAATAATTTGGATAGGGGATCCAGAAAGAGGTTGGAAAGATGTGGTTTTTACCTCCTTAGTTAATGAAAGTCCAGATTTGGTATTTGCTGAAAAGAAACACACAGACTACTCCCAAACATACTCCAACCTTAGACTGTGTAAGCCTGATCCATTTATTGAATTATGCCATGAATACGTAGGAAAAACAAAACAAAACAAAACACCACGTGTATGTGGGCAAATGTATATCTTCAAAGCAGGATTAGAGACAAAGGAAGGAGATGCTTGCTTTCAAGACGTTTGCAATTTTATCTGTGTAGGCATGTAGGTTCTGTAAAGCAAAAAGCTGAGTACCCAGAATCTAATGTATTAGACTCCTAGGGCTGCTGTAACAGCGTATGGCCTAAAACAACAGATTGGATCTCTCACAGTTTTAGAGCTCGATGGCCAAAACCAAGGTATTAGCAGAGACATGCTACCCCTAAGACCCCTCCTTGCCTCTGGCTGAGGTACCACCATTCCTTAGCACGCTTGGCTTGCAGCCCTCCAATCTCTGCTTCTGTCTTCACATAGCCTTCTGTCTATGCTTCTATTTTTTTTTACACAGCATTTTCCTCTTCTTTTTTTTTTTTTTGAGACTTTATTTTTTTATTCAGGAGAGACACACAGAGAGAGACAGAGACATAGGCAGAGGGAGGAGAAGCAGGCTCCCTGCAGGGGGCCTGATGTGGGATTTGATCTCAGGACTCTGGGATCACACCCTGAGCAGAAGGCAGACACTCAACCACTGAACCACTCAGGCATCCTGCATTTTCCTCTTCTTAAAAGGATGTCAGTCAGATTGGATTAGGGCCCACCCTAACAAGTTCACCTTAATTTGATGACATTTACAAAGACTGTATTTCCAGGTAAGGTCCTATGCACAGGTACTGGGTGTTAGGACTTCAAGGTATCTTTTGGGAGGACATAATTCAATCATGATTCAAATTACTCCTAACTGAATAATGTGATATGACCACCTCACGCTATGCAGAAGTGTTGGGGAATTGAATGATCATTTGTAGTTAGGCCTCCCAAAACTCATCCAGTAGTTATTCACCATTGGGAGATAGTACCCAGAATCATCTCATAAATACCTCATGACCTAAAAAAAAATCACGTGCTTAAACTAAGAACTGTGATATCCCCAAAGAGAACTGAGATTATAACTAATTGATCAAAAGTAAAACTATTTACATAAAATTTTAATTAAGTGACATTAATTTTAATCATGATAGCATTGACAAATGCAAGGAATAAAAGGCCAACCCAAGGACAATGAGCACTGTAGATAATACGGTAATTTATTGAACATAATTTTATTTCTAACGATACCTAACAAGCTTCTTCAAACTGTTATTTTGGAACTCATTCAGAGCTTACTGTCTGGCTCTTCATATTTCTACTGGTTAGGCAGATGACACAATATTCCCGCCTTTTAGATAAACAAGATATTCTAATCAGTGAGCATAAGGTCTTCTCAGACTCTATCTGTTCTAGTCACTTCAATGGTGTATTAATTTTTGTCTAAATGTTGTCTTGATTTTCTCATGCAGCTTTTCCCAAACTGCTGTCGATCCCTGACCAAACAACTAGGTATTTTTAAAATTCACATCTTCGAAAGAACCATCTATCATCTGTTTTCTAACGTACATTGAACAAAATTGCAAGATCCATTTCATAAACATTTATTAAGTGTAAATAATGGGCAACTTCCTTTGGCTTTTCATTTGCATGTTTTATGTTTTTAACGTAATAAATCTAATGATAAATCATTGTTTTTCTATCAAATGGGATGGATTGAAATTTAAATGTGCAAGGTATGTAGTGAGCTAGCTTTAAGAGGTGGGCATTTTACTCTAATTAGTTTATAACAAGATATTATTTGATACACTTTCAACTCTAGTAAAGTACTGGTCTAAATTCTCAAAACAAGTTACCTATGAAATATTAACAAATGTCCTTCTTGGCATTCTGCCAGAGAAAGGCATACCCGGGACAGTCTGGGTCTTCCTGATGTATCAGAGTTCAAGAAGACTATCTGAGCCCCAGAAAAGCTCCTCCATCTGCCCATCTCTCCTACTCCAAAACTTAGGCCAGAACTTAAGTATCTAAGCCTAGTTTCATTGCATTTTTGATCTGTGACTGGACTGTGATTTGGTGTAACTGCTTGCCTCTAACCAATTCTTAGGAAAATTGCTACTCTGGTGAAGTACACATGCATGTGTAGGAAAAAGGTGGCTTTGCACAGAGCCCACCTGAACAGATTCCTTCTTCCCTTGAGAATGGGAGTAGCTCTGGAGAGCTTAGCTTCCCATGAAGGCAACTCCCTCCCAAAACCATTAATTAAATTTGATTCACAGAGCCTATTCTCTTTGGGTCTATCTGTAGGCCCTGTTATGGGTTTTAATTATTTCTCCTCTAACTTGTATATTGAGGTCCTAATCCAATATTGCATAATGCAGATTTATTTGAAGTAGGGTCTTTGTAGATGAGTTAGTTAAGATGAAGCCATACTGGAGTGGGTGGGCTCTTAATCCGATATGACCATTGTTCTTCTGGACACAGATGTGAACACAGGGAGAACACATGACAATGAAAGCAGAGATCAGGCTAATGTGCCTACAGGTCAAGGAGCTTGGCAAATCAATGTCTGCCACCAGAAGTAGAGAGGCCTGAAACAGATTCTCCCTCACCACCCTCAGGAGAAACCAACCCAGCTAGAACCTTAATCTTAGACTTTGAGCCTCCGAAACTGTGTGACAATAAATTTTTGTTGTTGAAGTCACTCAGTGTGTGGTACTTTGTTAGAGCAGTCTAGCAAACTATACAGGCTCCAGAGAAGGGCAGCTCTGATGGTCATCTGCTCACCATTTTATACACACAAACACATACACGCAAAGGTATATATATATATATATATATATATATATATATATATATATACACATATATATGTGTATATATATGTAATATATATACAGCATGTTATAAAATATATGACATATATGACATACACTTATATACCATGTACCTAAAGATATAGTTTAATGCATCTTTAAGAGTTGCTTAGCAAATGCTTAATTTTCTTTTGTGAATAAAGAAACTGAGGTTAAATTCATACATTCAGACTAGGGAAAGAAAAACGAAAACAAATAAACATCATGAAAGTGCATCTAGAAATAGTTCAAAGTCTCCACAAACACAAATGCCAGCACCTGACTGGATTTCGCACTGCCTCAGCATGTATAAGCACATTATTGCACATTTTTAATATGGATGTATATTATCCAAGGCTTGAAATAACAACTCCATGGCCAATGGTCCTTTGAACTTTGATAATGGTTGCCTATAGTTCAATGTTACTCAGGCTACATGTTTACTGGCATGTGGTCTGATATAAAGTACGTGAATACAGCGTATGCTTGCTTGCATGTGCACACACATATAAGCAGATGCACATGCTTGTGCCCATGTTTAAAGCCTAATGTCTTGTCAAGAGAAATGTTAATAGTATGGATGCTGGAACAGATTGTGTTTGCACCGTTCCAAATGAGGCTGCAAGTCATAGGGCCATATGCTGTGATTTTTAGAAATCTCATCGATTGCCAGCACGCATCGACACACATGGAGCATGGAACTATTATTTTAGTTGCCTTTACATTAGTTTGCCTTACCAAACTCTGCAGTAGCAGAGGAATTGGTGTGTGTGTTGGCGGGTGGGGGAGCTTAGCAAAGGCTGGCTTGCAATGGTCCGGGTTAGTGAAGGCGTCTTTATCTTCATCTTTCTTAGCTGTGGGTTTATCATTTTCCCTTTGCCAAATATGTCTATTAAAGAAGTCAATATAAATAGCTAGCATATCAAAATCAACAGAAGTCCAAATTGAGGGAAGGGATGCAACACTGAAAAATTTCTATCAATCCGTACCAGATCAGAATCGGCTTTTATTCTAATATGGGCTGAACTGTAATTTATTAGGCATAGTGTATTGGGGTGAGGGGATGTTAAGCAAACTGATAATGTAATATTTATTGTTTGACTATGTGAGATGTCTGTCAACCAAGCACTCTTTTGTCCCTTTATAGCAATTACAAAAATCCCATTTCTACGGATATAAATATAATAACTGTAAATGCTCCTGGTCCATGTGCTAAAACAGGTCTAATAACCATAGTATTTAAAATTACTGGGCCTAATTTTATTTTTAAATGTTGTATCACTTAAATTTGTACTAACCAAACCTGGTTCTTACCACCTCTTTGGAACTGTGCACTTGTCTGCATGTCTCCCTTTAGCTCTGCTTTGCTAACTTGAGCCATAATTTTGAGGGTGTGATGCCAGGTAGCCAGTGGAGACTCAACTGCAGACAGGGCCACCACTGTCGAGACAGGAGAATTCTAATAATTACTGAGGATTTTTCCACAGTATGATTCATTTCATGTGTAATAATTAGAAAATCTGGAACATGAAGAGAAAAAAAAGGGAAAAGAGAATGTTATTCTCTATAGCAATGCTATGAAAATTGCTGGTTTCCTTTCTGTTTGCTTTACTGAAGGACCAACATCCCCGGTGCTTCATATTATCTGAAGAAAAAGTGAAAAATGAACAAGTCATGGATTTTCAGTGCTCTAATGACTTATACTAATGTATTCCTTCATCTAAATACAGATTTCTATTTAAAATTCAGTATGCAGGGGTATTATGAATTCCAGTTTAATGGATTCCAAATAATTGCCCTTTAGAAATGATGAATAGCTGTTTAAATCCACTGATAAGAATATACTATTCCTTTCCTAACAATAGGCCTTCCACATTAACTGTGTCATATATGCCTGAAATTAGTTTATTAATTTTTTATTGATAGGCAAAATCCAAACTGATGACAGATGGAAATAACCCTTTGCTAAGAGCCCCCAACATTCCCCCGAAAATGTCTGTTGTTATTCTTATGGGTGATAAAGGAGAGTGGAGGTGATCCTGTTTTGAAAGGACGACAGTCCCGTGAACTGTGCCTGAGGCCAGTCTCTTCCTTTGTTGCTGTTTTTAGATTGTGTTGCTCAAAAGGATGTTCTTCTAAGGTGGACATAATGACCAGGGATGACCAGGCCTCACAAAGACAAAGCGATTTAAAATTTCAGGTTGTGATTGTACAATGATTTTAAAAGAGACTTCCAGGACTTGTTCATCACTTTAAAAGGTGGCTGAAGCAAGAAAGGCAGAACTATTAAAAAATACATTATTCATTTCCCTTATGTAGCGTTGGCCTAAGGTTTTATTTTTATTTCATCCCTGATCAGAAGGGATGTCTTTCTATACTAGTTAAAAAAATAAAGAATACTCTGAAAACCATGGCCAGATACAGTCAACACCATGCTATTTGAAGCAAATATTCATTATTGGAGTGTCAATGCTTTCTGTATTTACACACAATTATATTATGTTATACTCTCCTCTATATGTTGATGTGTTCAATTAGGGAAAAAAAGTATTTATTCAAACAGAAAGGAGAAAATAAGTCTGAGCTGCCTCTGAACTGAGTTATAATAAATGACACAAGGGAACAATTAAATCAACTGTTATTCAGTCTATTGATAAGAAGCGCCCTCACCGACCTTTGATTTTATGCCTCTTATGTTTCTGGAAAATTCTATGGGAGAATCTACATTCTTCACAAAGTGAAAAAAAAATCTTCTAAGGGAACCAAAATACACTTGAATTTATATGATTCTTTGTTCCCTGCTGTTTGATTGAGAAAGCCATTGTTCTTGGTGAAGTATTTATATTTTTAGGATGGTTTGTGAATGGTATGCATATGATACACATGCACAGAAACACAGTAAAGACTAAAACTGCAATGACATGGAGAATCCCATTTTTTCTGTGCCCAGCACGCTATCCACGAAAACACAGATTACTAAGAAGAAAAAAAAACAAAGACCCTCAGATTTTGTCTTCTACCTCTGCCATCAATATTAATAAAATTTGCTCTCTGTAAGAAATGCTAGGAAAATGGAAGGCAAAGCTTGTTCCATTTCTTTGGAAGTGAGTAAATAACACGATGAAATAAGATTTAGATTCCCTAAATCTTATTTCATAGGAATCAAAGATGGAAAGACAGAAAAAACAGATCTCCAGATATCAGAGACACTAAAAATAGAGTCGAAAGGGTAAAATCCTGGGTTGTTTTTTCTTTCCTTTCAGCACACTCGTGTATAAAATCCTGAGCTACTGTTCCTTGGGGTTTTTCTTTTTCTCTAGCAGAGGGGTGACTGCCTCTTTTCTCCAGGCCTTTTCTGTTTTTCTCCGGGGTCTGCTGCCTCTCTGCACACCGTTGGGAGGCAGAGAAGAATGAGTCCTCTGTCTGCTGGCCTGCACATTGCACCCATTGCTCCATTCAGCCAGCCTTTCAGATCTGCTAACTGCTGCTGTACAACTTCGCTTTTATGCTCTACTGACAGCGGTTTTCTGAAGCCAGACGGTTTCTGAAAAGAGGGTCTATTTGCATAAACAATGCCATGTGAGGAGGTCTGCTGGAAACAAAATCAAAATTCACTCAAGCAAATCTTCCTGATCAACTCTTTTTTTCCCCCCTGCAACTAACACCTCCTATAGCTACCATCTGTATGCTAAAACGCGGCTGAGAGTTTGGACGATCCTTGCCTTCCTTTTCCTATGTGTTCAGTTTTATTAAACAAGGCCAAAGTATATCTTATTTTCAGAGTTGGTCTGAATAGAATCCATAAATAGACTATGGTATGTGGAATGAAGAATGCATTGTGTGTTAAATGAGGGCAGGAGGCCAGCTATGCATCAGCTAGCCGGAGCCTTCCATTAGATTTGTCATGGGAGCCTCATCAAAATGCACATCCAGGCCTGGAGCTACCCATCCAACGGGCTCTGTGATTGCAGGTCACCAAATGCAGAGCTGCCCCAGCACTGAGGATCACAGAGGATAACATATATCTCTGCTCACTTCAGCTCTTTCCTTAGTTTACTACTCACAGAAATAGACCAAATTATGATATCAGGCTTAAAACAGGCTAGAGCGAGCAGTTCAAATAAGGCTGCATAAACAAAATGAAGAGGAACATTATTAAATCAGTCACATCAATAGGAAACCACGCCTGGCTTTTTAAACATCTTCTTGAAGCAAATCCAGTTTTAAAGAGGGTACTTAAGGGCAATACTAAGAATTTTTCACTTAATACAAATCCTGAAGTTATAAATGTATGCTTAGGCAAATAGGAACCACTAGGATCCTCCTATCGGAAACAAAGGATGTAATTTGGCCAAGATCTTTCATTCGCTTTGTTGGAGACAGTGACTATGATGACCTTGTGGATAAAGCACAAAAGCAGACTTTCCCAACATCTTTCCCTCCTGTTTTCCTTTGTCTGGTATCAAATGTAATCCAGTATTTTACAGGTCTGCTGGATTGCCCGGTCTAGAGTGTGTGTTTTCTCCCCTTAAAAATGTCATAATTGTGACATTTCATGGGAGTTTATGGGAAATGCTATTTCCCATAAAAGGACATAGGGTTCTTGGAGAAATTGCTGATTTCCATCTGAGGCAGGAAAATACAAAATAAGCATGGATATTTTGTTACACAAGAAGAGAAGATAATTCTTTATCAAAAAACTTTGCAGCCAATCTGGATAAATTCTTGCTGGCCAAAATGGAACAACTTAACCATTGATAAAGACAAAACCTGCGTGGCTAGAAAATCAAATATGCGTAAATTTGTGAGTTTACGATGATACTAAAAAAATAAACAACAACAACAAAAACTAATTGGTGGTGATTTGGGATGCTAAGAAACCATTTCATGAGTACATGAATTGGTAAATACAGGGAAAGATGCAAGCAATCACTGTGCCTTTCCTTTGTAAGTGGTACTGGAGGAGAACCAAAAGGTTAATAAGAGGAAGTTTCTCCTAATAGAAATAAACTTACTGCATCTCCACATGTAAGCCCCTAGGCAACAGTGAGTCTGGTACAGGTCACCAGTTGTTGAAAGCACCACTGACTACAATTTGTCACCTCTGAGGTTGTATTTTCAAAATAAACCAGTAAAATCAAAACTAAACTTGAATTTCATCAGGTGTTCAAATAGAAGATATGCCACATTCAGCGAATGTGGCAAACAGAACCACAGAGATATAATCAGTTAAATCTAAGATGAAGGAAACCCTATAGACAAATGATCTGGATTTTTCAACCAAAAAAACGGTGCCAGTGAAGCCAAATGGATTAAAAGAAACCTAACATGGTGAATCCCAATTCAAGTGGTGTCTATTGACTAATTGATAAATTCAACAACTAAATGGAGAACAACTAATAGGATAATTGGGAATGTGAACTTGAATAAGTATTTGATGATATTAAAAAATTATTTAAACTGTGATTAAGGGGCAGCCTGGGTGGCTCAGCGGTTTGGCACCGCCTTCAGCCCAGGGCATGATCCTGGAGACCTAGGATCAAGTCCTGCATTGGGCTCCCTGCATGGAGCCTGCTTCTCCCTCTGCCTGTGTCTCTGCCTCTCTCTCCCTCTCCTCGCTGTGTATTCTCATGAATAAATAAATAAAATACTTTTTAAAAATTAAAAAATAAACTGTGATTAAGGTATTATAGTTATGTCATTAAAAATCAGTCCTGAAGCACCTGTGTTGAGCATCTGCCTTCGTCTCAGGTAGTGATCCCAGGGTCCTGGGATCAAGGCCTGCATCAGGATCCCTGCAGGGAGCCTGCTTTTCCCTTTGCCTATGTCTCTGCCTCTCTCTGTGTGTCTCTAATGAATAAAAATAAATAAATAAATAAATAAATAAATAAATAAATAAATAAATAAAATCTTTAAAAAATCAGTTCTTAAGTATTAGAACTTAATATTATAATATTTCTTAAGTATTAGAAATATTTATTTTTAAGTATTAAGTATTACTAAAATATTTATGGATGAAATAATATTCCATCTTGGATTAGTTTTAAAATAATCCAGAGGGAAGGAAGGTCATGTTACATGGGAGCAAGATGAAGCAAGATTGGCTACGGATTAAAAATTATTGAAGATGGGCAATGAGTAAACTAAGTGCATCTTACTATTTTCTCTATTTTTGTATCCGTTTAAAATTTTACATAAATGAAAGCTATAAAAAAAAAAGAATATTAAGGCTTACTCAAAGATGATATTACAGAAACAAGCATTTTTCCTCACCAAAATTTCCACAAATAAATCCTATGATTAAGCTGTGGAACCAAGTTAGAAATGGAGAGAAACAAATGGTCTAGACAAATATTTGCCTATTTTTAAAAACCAAGAACTTATAAAGTATACAAGAGACTGATAAATAGATATAAGGCCATAAAACACACCACTGTAGGCTCTAGAAACAATACCCAATACCCATTCTTAAGCAAAATGTTTGCTAATAATATATTAATTATCTATTTATTAACTTAAAGCATTCAATTAAGACTGTTAGAACTGTGGAAAAAAATAACCATATTAAAATGCACAAGCCCACTTAATATAAGAGTGTAGAAACTGTTTTTTATTCATACATACCATCTTTAGAATTTTAAGCATACTAAGACTTGAATATCATTTTTACATTCTCTAAGCATATATAGTTCTTTTGGCTCTCAAAACCTTGTTTGTGTATATGGCTGCATTTTTCTCACACAGAAGACTATAAAACAAATTAAAATGCCTCTGAATTGAAATAACTATTTTTACAAAATAATCTTTTCTCTATGGAAATTGTAACAATGTAATAATGATAACTAATATTCATTAAAATGCTTTACAAGCCATCTTATCTCATTTAACCATCCCAACAGTGTGATGAATTAGGTATGTGGCGAAACAATTTTCCATGGGTCACTCCCATATCTGAACATCTTTCAAGCAGAGTCGCTGACAGCCCTTTCTTATGGTTTGTCTTTTCAGGGATGTTTGCACAGAGAACAGCCTTGGAAGATAAAGATTGTGTCTTCCTTTTGGAGCAGAGGACATGTTTGTTTGCTGTCTAGTATAGTAAAGATAATGTCTCTCTCAAGCAAAGGTTGCACAGCTTTGCTTGCAGCCTCTTCTCATGTATGGAGGTGTCCAAAGCTCAGCATCCCTCAGCTGTGACACATACCCACTGTTGGCACAGCATCCACCTGGGCCCCTCTGAGTTGCTCCTGTGAGACCCAGGGGCATTCAAAACCACTGGGAGCATTAAGCTCATGTTGCCTACTGTGCCATGAATGGTAAAGACTTTAGTCTCTGAGCCGAGAGTCTCATGTCTTCTAATACCATTCATCAAACTGCAGCAGGCTAACTCTAAGCTGGAGAAGGAAGTATAAAGGGGTCCCCAAAACTCATCCTGGGCTTTGGGTGAACAGAAGCATTGGGAGTGCATTCTGCTGAGCCATGAGCAGCCAATGTGCCTTACTTGCTGTCACGGAGCAAGTAATGCTTGCTCCACGTCTTCTGATCACCTCCCTGGAGAAAACAAACAAACAAACAAACAAACAAACAACAACAAAAAATGGCTATGGATTAGGCCCAAAGTTTCCCTGTCTCCAATGGGAACTAAGTATGATATGAATCTGTCTGAACATTCTGGGGAGCTCTGTGGAGAGGAAGGACTCAAGGTTTTATGGATCCACAGGATACGGGTGTCAAAATCAAACTCCTCACCTGACCCAGGCCTTGAGCAATCTGGATTCACCTGATGTGGTTTGAGAAGAGTTTACAGTGAAGCTGAAGGGCTAATGTCATCTTATAAGTGAATCCCATGCACCAATTCAGTGATGTTTCTACATCTGCATGTTATAGCTGATGGGTTTTATGCTTCTGTATCACTATCCCACAAGTTGGTGGAAATTTTCTTCTCACTGGGTAGAGCAGCACCTAGAGAAGTGCTAGAAAGGTAAACTTGTCCACCATTTTCCAGGAGCAGCTGACTCAAGATTCAGACCAGTTCCTCCACCCTCTGATTTGCAAAGCTTTGGTTGCATAGATAATGTACTGTCAGGAGGAACATCAGAAGCCTTCCTCTCAATGGCCTTGACTAGTGTTATCACACCTGTGCCAACAGAGTTAGCTGATAAACCTTTATAAAATTTAGGGGGCTGCTTATCACATAAATGTGATTGAACTCACAATGTTCAATTCCTCCAAGATTCTTCTGTCTCCAGTCCCCCACCATCATAGTGCCGGCCAGGGTTTTAGCAGAATCTTTGGGCAGTGTATTCCTCACCTGTACATTCTACTTGGTCCTTTATGTTGGCTGGCCCCAAATTAACATCCTTTGAGTGGGAACCAAACCAACAGGTATCTCTGGAAGCCGTCCAGCAAGCTGTGGAACACTCTTTTCCTTGAGGTCCCACAATCCTAATGATCTTGGTGACTGAAGAGTTTTTCAATGGAGGCTCTCAAAAGAGAAGGCAGTCTCCATCTAGAGATGCTTGTTGAGTTTTCAGACTTGTCACCTCCCTGACATGGCTACCAGGTACATCATTTTTTTAAGAGTGGCTCTTGGTTTGCTATTGGATCTTGTTGAAATTTTTTTAGGTTATAGTGTTGTTGTTCCAGTCCAATCAGCCTGCCCCAGCCACATCACTGTGGCCATTGAAACTGATCTGTGTCATGCTTTAGGTTTTTGCGGCCATTACAATAAGGTAGGTATGCACCTTTTATTACAAAAGCAACTAAATAGTAGACTAATAGTCAAAACTTATGATGGACACTGAGTGGTCTGTACTATTTACAGGCACCTACTATTCATAGGGCTTTATGAGCAGTGGAACAGCCTTGGCAAAAATTTGACTTTGTCTGCCTCCCTCATCATATTCTGGGCCACGCACAGTGGTAAGGAAATTTGGCCATTGGCTATAACTATCCTCAGAAAGGCATCATCAAATCTTAGCTGCTTCTTAATTAATGATCAGGATGAGAGATATTGGAGAGACCTATTTTGAAAAGTCAGCATTTTGCTTTGACCATCTGGGCATGATGGTCTTTCTTTCCTCAAAACCAGCTCAGCCTGGTTGACACACTCTCCAAGTGGAAGCCTGGCCAAACAGGGCCTCGGAGATTCAAACTTAATCCTGGTTAAGTTTTATAAAGATGACTTCATCCCTCTTTCCTGACCACTCTAGGTGAAAGGTTTGAATGTGAGTTGAGGAATATTCAGGGGTGAGGGGAAGGTGATAGTTACTGAATGGGACATTCCATTCCTGTGACAATAGAGAGAGAGCCACAAACCAACCAAATGGTGAGGAAATCCTCATATTTGGAAGGTAAGGAGACAGAGGGTCATTAGTGATCTCTTGTCCTTCAGAAATGCCCATAGAGCCTTGCTTGTGAAGGAAGCCATCTTGATATGGCTCTTCCAAATTGTTGTACATTGCCTCTAATTTCATTGACTTATGAGTCTATATTCTCCTATGAGAAAGTTCTGACCATGATGTGATTGCTGTTCTATTTAATCTTCCTGAGACTCTACTGAAAACAACAAATACCCTCAGTTCCTGCTCTTCCCATGTGAAACACCTCCAGGTGTCCTCCTGCACCCCACCTCACCACTCTTCAGCATTCCATGGGGCAGATGAATGCCATCTGGCTGTTGATGTGAATAAACAGAACAGAGTAAATTGGCGGCCTTCAAAAAACAATGAATAGACTCAATTATTAGAATGGAATTAGGGATCCTAAGCCCTACCAGCTAGCTAAGAGACTCTCTTAGGGGCTCTACCAACCTATGTCCCCTGGATGATATGGGTTATCCCAGCAATGTGAACAATACTTTCTTTCCAGTCACCATGTGTGTCCTTGGGATTATATGGCATGTGTAGAAACCAGACACATTTGCCACCCTCCCAAAACTGTAGCATTAGTCATCCATTTACAAAAGCGACTATGAAATCTGTCCTTCCCTGATTTAAATTAAGTTGATCAGTTAGACCACATTGGCCCTGGAAGGAATCCAGGTCAGCAGGTCAGCCTCAACTCACTGGCCAGGCTTTTTATATATTATACATAGACTTCCTCCTCACAGGCAAAGGCAGTCTGTGCAAACATTAATGTGTCCTACCAAACTAGGATTATTGCCTTGGGTCTAAAGGAAAGTTTAATTCAGGAACTTTAGAAGAAAGTCTTTCTAAGTTAGAGCCTGATGGTTCCTGGGATTTGTTCAGCTGATGGGTCCCAAGACCAGAACCAGGTGCTGTGGTAAAAGTAGTGAATTGGCTTCATCCTGCTGCTTGGAGTCCTGTTGATAGTAGCCTTGATTCAATGCTGTATAGACGTATTGAAGAGATGTGGTCCCAGATATTGTGGGCCAGGCTAATCAGAGACTAAATGATACACTTGTGGGAAAAATTGCCAGAAGTCAAAATAGTATAGAAATGAGAGGTAGATATTTGCGGAGGGTGGGGGAAATGTGATGAACAAATGTTAGACTCCTAGACCAGGATGCTAGTGCTTATTTGACTCTGACCATGATTGAAATAGGGTATTTCATAATTTATTTTAAATAGTTTTCTGACATCTTTTCATTGTTGTTGGATGCATACAAATATACATGTTTTATTCCAGCTACATTGCGTGTTAAATAGACTTTGAAGGTGATGGTTGAGAGCCGACCGCAATTTGTTGTATTTGGTTTTCTGTGAAACCTTTTCTTCCTGAATGCAACAAGGCAGGTACTTTTGAGATTTGTCACAGTTACAGGGCTCAATACACAGAGGAGAGAGGTCACATAGGCTTATGCCATGGTTCTGAGTGTCTCTAGAAGTCTCAAAGAGAAAAAGGAAACTCATCTCAGAGGAACACTTGACTCTTTAGTGTTTTAGAAAACACTCTCTCCAGCTTGTACTAGACATTGACATACGCAAGTTTGGGAGTTATATCAGTGAAGAGTACTCTGTATTTTAAAACTAGCAAAGGGTTACTGGAGTAGAAGTTCAAACAGAAAGGACTATTAAAGAAAAAACAGAGAGGACTTTAAAAAAAAAAAAACCTAATTGCTTTAACTGAAGATTATTTCTAAAATTCTATTTAAACTAACTATAAATTTTTTTCTCCTTCATGATAGATAATTCCATATTGGAAGTAGGTTTCAAGGCTAAGTAGTTATTACTATTTTTACTGGAACAAAATCTTTAATATGACACTGAGAGAAATTAATAATAAAGGAAGGTAAGATGTTAACTTTAGTGGTTCTGAAACAAGATCAGAATAATGAGTATATCCTCAGAGAGGAAATAACATGCACAGATTGATATTTTAATTACCTCGACATGTTAGCCTATTGCCACTTTAAAAAATAATTTTCCTGAAGTGTTCAGACAGTCCTTCTTAACTTTCTTTATTTGAGATGAAGGGTGAGAGGGTTTCGCATGGCCTCTCTTCCCAGAAAAATTCAAAAATTCAATTCAATTCAATTCAAATAATAAGAAGTGTTGATTATATTTCCAGGCACAGTACCATATGCTTGAATCAGCTAAGCATCAAAACAGTTCTATCAGGTGAATAATACTATTATCTCTATTTTTCAAATGAAGACATGGTGGCACAGATGAATGGGTCAAAGATCCCATGCTAATAAGCAGCAGATCTGGGATTTAAACCCATGTAGCACGGTTCCAGAATCTACTTGACTTGATAGCACGCTGTACTCTAATGTCATACATCTGTATGTACACAGGCATATACAAAATTATACATACAATTTCAAAAGGTTTCACTCAACTCTGGAGGTCTAGATTTAAAATATTTACTCTAAAAGTTGTTTAGTAATATTTACTCTCTTAGAATATCTTTAAAATTATGATGCCATAACCAGAAGCCTGTCTACCTAAGAGAAAGAACAGGGGGAGAAAATGTTGAACAGACTGACGACTCACATCTGTTTCTAATATACAAAATTATCTAGATGAATGGAGTTCTTTCTCCTTAAGAACCAAATCCTCAGAATTTCTAGGTATCACTTATTTCTCTTATATTAAAGCACATAAAACTTTATCTCTTCATGTCAGAATTTTACAATATCTTCAGCCTAGATCAAGTGAGCTTCCTTTCCTTAAATTTCATAGATCATCCAGCATAGTCATATCTATTTTAAGGCTAATACAATGGTTGCCTTCATCTTCTGGTAATGTCTAGCTAGTTGGTCAAGGCACGTTGGGAATAAAAATCCCAGTGATAGCATGAGTTGTTGGTTGCATTGATTTTTTTTTTTTACTACATTTTTACTTATATTTTTAAAATGAAAAATAAAGGATGTATTTCCCACAGGTAACTAGATTAATGCTAGCTAAATGCCCCCAAAAGATATCTGATAATCCTTTCCCCTTGTTCATACGTTGGCCATGTTGGCCTTCTTTTCCTTCTTCAGATATACCAATCTAATTTCCTCCTCCTAGGCTTTTCCCTTGCTGATATGCCCAGCAACTCCTCCCCTGCATTGCCCAAGACTCAGCTCAAATGCTCCATCCCCAGAGAAGGCTTTCTCTAGTATTTGTATACTAGAACATAAAACCCTTAGAACAGTGAGTGGGGATTTTGCCCATCATAAGAACATCAATGTCTCAGTGTATAGAGCAGAGTCTGGCACATGGTGTTTGTTGAATAAATATTTGTCAAATAAATATAGTCTTCATGCTTTGCTGGATCTCATCTAACCCAAATTGAAGTGGTCCAGATGGGCAGCTCAGGATTCATAGGAGAATAAATAGATGAATAATCAACAACATTCACCATCTTCTTTTGCCACTTTCAAGCAAATTTAGGATTTAGACTATATAATACTATAACTTAACTTTCTCCTTCATTTTTGTTCATTGAAAAAAATAATTAATATACATCCACTGTCACCTGATCATCCTATTTTACTGTCCAAAGCTATGAAATGTTTGTGTCTATGGACATCTTGAACACTAAATGCAGGTGTTTCAGGACTTTTTTTCCCCATGGAGGACCAGCTTTTTCTCAGGCATAGTATTTAAAGATTCAGGCATGCCTCAAAGATATTGTAGGTTTGGTTCCAGATCACAATAATAAAACAATGCAATAAGTGAGTCAAATAAAATTTTTGGTTTCCCAGTGCATATAAAAGTTTTCTTTACACTATCCAGTAATCTAAGAGTACAATAGCATTATGTCTAAACATACAATGCACATATTTTAATTAAGATAAGTTATTGCTAAAACTTGCCAAACATCAGCTGAGTTTGCTTGTGGAGGACCTTGCCTCCATGTTGAAGGTTGCTGACTGATCAGCGTGATGGTTGCTGAAGGTTGGGGTGGCCGAGGCAATTTTTTAAAACAAGACAACAAAGAAGTTTGTAGTATTGACTGACTCTTCCTTTCACAAATGATTTCTCTGCAGCGTGTGATGTTGTTTGATAGTATTTTAGCCACAGCAGAACTTTTTTCAAAATTGATTCAATCTGGGAGCCTTGGTGGTTCAGTGGTTGAGTGTCTGCCTTTGTCTCAGGGTGTGATCCCGGGGTCCTGGGATATAGTCCCACACCAGGCTCCCCACAAGGAGCCTGCTTCTCCTTCTCAATATGTCTCTGCCCATCTCCCTGTGTTTCTCATGAATAAATAAATGGATTCAATCTTCTCCAAGCTTGCTACTGCTTTATCAACGAAGTTTACATATGATTCAAATCCTTCATTGTCATTTCAACAATCCTAACAGCATCTTCACTGGGAGTAGATTTCATCTCATGAAACCACTTTCTTTTCTTATCCATAAAAAGCAGCATCTGTTCAGGTTTGATCATGAAATGGCAGCCACTCAATCCCATCTTCAGGCTCCACTTCTAACTCTAATTTTCTTGTTGTTTCTACCACAACGCCAGTGACTTCCTCCACTAAATTTGTGATCCCTTCAAAGTCTTCCATAAGGTTTGGAGTCAGCTTCTTCCAAAGTCCTGTTCATGTTGATATTTTGACCTCTTTCCATGAATCACAAATGTTTTTTGTAGCATCTAGAATAGTGAATCCTCTCCAGGAGGTTTTCAACTGACTTTGCCCACATCCATGAGAGGACTCACTGTCTATGTCAACTATAACCTTGTAAAATGGATTTCTTAAATAATAACAACTTGGAAGTCAAAATGACTTTTTGATTCCTGGGCTTCAGAATGGATGTTGTGTTGCTAGACTATGAAAATAGCATTGCCCATCTCCACTGAACCCTTGGATGACCAGGTGCATTGTCAGTGAATAGTACTATTTTGAAAGGAATTTTTTTTTCTGAGCAGTAAGTCTTAACGGGGGGCCTAAAATATTTAGTAAACCATGTTGTAAACAGATGTGCTGTCATCCAGGCTTTGTTGTTCCATTTATAGAGCACGGGCAGGGTGGATCTGGCATCATTCTTAAGGGCCCTAGGATTTTTGGAATGGTGACTGAACATTGGCTTCAACTTCAAGTCAGCACCTGCCTTAGCCCCTAAACAAGAGAGTCAGCCTGTCTTGTGAAGCTCTGAAGGGAGGCACTTTCTCCTCTCTAGGTCCAGAAGTCCTAGATGGCAACTTCCTCTGATAGAAAGCTGTTTCATCTACATTGAAAATCTGTTTCTTTGTAGCCACCTTCATTAATATTTTCATTAGAGCTTCTGGATAATATTTGCTGAAACTTCTACATCAGCTGCTTCATCTTGTACTGTGTTATGAAGTTGGCTTCTTTCCTTAAACTTCATGAACCTACCTCTCCTAGCTTCAAACTTTTCTTCTGTGGCCTCATCACCCCTCTCAGCCTTCAGAGAACTGAAGAGAGTCAGGGCCTTGCTCTGGATTAGGCTTTGGCTTAAGGGAATATTGTGTGTGGCTGGTTTGATCTTCTGTTCAGACCACTCGAACTTTCTCCATATCAGCAATAGGACTGTTTTGCTTTCTTATCATTTGTGTGTTCATGGAAGTAGCACTTTTAATTTCCATCAAGAACTCCTCTGCATTCACAATTTGGCCCACTGTTGGCACAAGAGGCCTAGCTTTCAGCCTATCTTGGCTTTCAGCATGTCTTCCTCACTAAGCTTAATCATTTCTAGTTTTTGTACTGCGTACTAAATGTACTAAAAAACATTTCTAGTTTTTATTTAAAGTGAGAGATAATACAACTTTTCCTTTCACTTGAACACTTCAAGGCCACTGTAGGGTTGTTATTTGGCCTAATTTCAGTTTTGTCATTTCATAGGGAATAAATAGTGAGGCCTGAACAGAAGGATAGAGATGGGGAAATGGCCAGGCAATGGAGCAGTCACACATTTATTGATTAAGTTTACTGTCTTAGGGACACCTGGGTGGTTCAGTGGTTGAGCATCTGTCTTCAGCTCAGGCCATGATTTCGGGTTCCTGGGATGGAGTCCTGCATCAGATTCCCCACAAAGAGTCTGTTGCTTCCTCTGCCTATGTCTCTGTCTCTCATGAATAAATGAATAAATAAAATCTTAAAAAAAAAGTCTGTTGACTTAAATGGGCAGTTTGCAGGCCCTCCCAAATTATAATAGTAACATCAAAATCACCAATCACAGATCATCATAAGAAAAATAACAATAATAAAGAAGCTTGAAATATTGTAAGAATTACCAAAACGTGACACAGAGACATGAAGTGAGCAAATGCCACTGGAAAAATGGTGCTGACAGACTTGCTGGATGCACGGTGGCCAGAAACCATCAATTTTTTTTAAAACAGAATATCTACAAAGCACAATAAAGCAAAAAGCAATAAAAGGAGGTATGCCTGTATCTAAAAAAAATCTCTCTTTTGATACGAGACAGCAGAAAACTATAACTACTAGATTTGTGTTTATTATAGCCAGTTGGAGGGAAAAAGATTATTTGTGTCCTGATTATTGAGACCTACACAGGATTGAAAGTGAATTTTGCAAGCCAGCCATCTAATCTTCATAACCTAAAAATCAATAAGAGACATGCAGGAGAACTGAAAAGTCAATGGGTATAACCATTAAGCTTAAGTCACATGCTCTTGGATGTAGAAATAAATTTTTAAAAACATAACATGCAGACTTTTCAGTTTGCAATTGGTCATTTGCCATAATTATCTTACTCTGTTTTATTTTAAATAGTAGTCTCATAGCCTAATGCATCTGGCATCCAACTGCAAGTTGACAAAGTATATATAATGACTCTTGAAATGGCTCTCAAGAAAAATTCTGTCATCCTATAATCATCTTATTCATGCTGAAGGCATACTACTGTCTTTGGGGAATATTCAAATTTGTGAAACATGCAAAAAAAGAATGAAGTGACACTTTGGAGGAGCAGCTACTCAGAGAACAATTACTTATTACAGCATTTACCCTGATGGCAAATGACAAAGGATTTTACTTTTTTTTTTTTCCTAATTAACCAAGCAGGGTGTTTTCCCAGAAATAACACTCCCAGTCTAGTTAAGCTATTAAAGTAGGAATTTGACAAGGGTCGACTTGTTTGGATGATTTTTGTTTTCCAAAATTACAGTAAAAGTTTGTAAATTCTTGATTTTAATATCTATAAATTCATTTATAACTTTCACTTTATATTTCTGTTAAACATCTTATCATATGCTCTGATATTATCAATATCTTAATATTCATTAAAACAGATATGCAGTTTTTGAAATCTCTACTTTTCCAATTCATTTCACGGTGAGTATCATAATTGTCTCTTAGATTTCTTTTATCAGCCTTTTGTTTTCATTTCCAACTTGTTTTACTTCCTGCAGCCTTAGGTCATGAATCTTGAAACGTTATGAAGTTGGCAAAAGATGTCAACAAATTAAATATGTCACAACCAACCAAACTGGACACTTATAGGACTCTCCTTTGTTTACCTTTATCATCGAGCAAGTTAGGCAAAGTTAAAACAGTGATCTGTTTTTAATCCATCCTTTGTTCAAGGATGGCTATGGAGGTATAATAACCGGAAGAGAAACTGACAATGATACCTGCAAGTCCTCAACAGATGACAATTTACAAAATCATCAGCAGCCATTTTCTCCTTTAAATATCACTATACTCCCATAAGATAAGCAGGACACGTATTATTATCCCCATTGAAAAGATGGAGAAATTGGGGGCACCTGGGTGGCTCAGTTGGTTGGACACACAATTCTTAGTTTTGGCTCAGGTTGTGATCTCAGGGTTGTGAGATCCAGCCACATGGGCTCTGTTCCACACTCAGCAGGGAGTCTGTTTCCCTTCTGTCCCCACACCCCTAATTGCTCATGTGCTCTCTCGCTCTCTCTGAAATGGATGGATGAATCTAAAAAAAAAAAAAAAAAAAAAAAAGGAGAAGTTGAAACATGGGATGTTTAAATACTCTGTGGAAGGCTATAGATCTGGGAAAATTGTGAAGCCTACCTAGACCTCAAGAGTTCTCTCTCTCTCTCTCTCTCTTTTTTTTTTTAAGATTTTATTTATTTATTTACAAGAGACACAGAAAGAGAGGCAGAGACACAGGCAGAGGCAGAAGCAGGCTCCATGCAGGGAGCCAAATGCGGGACTCGATCCCAGGACCCCAGACCATGCCCTGGGGGGAAGGCAGATGCTAAACCGCTGAACCCTAAGAGTTCTCTTTCTTTACTATTGTACTTTTCACCCAATGACATTGATCCCCAAGGATGTAAGAAAAACATTTTTTTACTTAAAATTTTAACAAGTTGAATATCAATGAGCAACTTATTTTCTATGTAACTTTAAGCTACTGTATACAACCAAATAATACCAGGAATCCACTTGTTAGAACGATAATTTTAGTTTTGATTTTTTTGCAGTTTAGCTGCTTACAAATTTGATGATATTTCTAATGCAAAGGTTTGAAATGACCTCTTAAAATCCTTAACCTTTCAGACGGTATGTTTGATTATATACAAATATATTGATTTCAAGGTATAAGATTTTTCAACACTGCCTAATTGTTCTATTTTTATTGCAACAAAAATAACAAAAATAGCATGCAAACTGAAAAACATTATGTACTAGATAAAATATCTTTTTAAAACCTCTTACTGAAATTCTATTGGGGCTGGGATATAATTGAAAACACTTAACAGAGTATTTCAGGGAATGTTGCCAAGGAGTGAATAAGAGAATCACATTTCATTTTTAAATGCCAGACAAAAGTCACCTAAAATGACGGTAACCATGGCTAGAAAAAGGAAAGAAATTGGGCTGGGGAAAGCATAATTTACATAAGGTGCTTTTTATCTAAAATTTTCTTTCTTTTGTTGAATTTGACAATTTACCAGAGCCTTTTCAAAAGTGTCTGACATCCCTTTTAATTAAGCAGCAAGCAGTAAGAAGTGACAGGCAATGTGTTTCTAGAGTATTAATGCATATCTTGAGTGAATGCACCCCTTAAGAACAGCTCTAATTCTGAAGAAAGCATTTAGTTCTGTCTCCTATAGAATCTTAACATAGAATAAAACTGCAAAGATATATTTATTCATTTAGGTTAAATCTATCTCATTTCCAGCTTAAATAAGCAATATCTTTTTAAGCTGCTGAAAAGTCACATACTTTCATAAAAGTTAAGGGAGATGTCATGTATTTCCACTACAATTACTTAGAAGTGACATCCAGTGATTTCTTAAAGGCTAGAAGATACTTATGCCTAAATAGTCATGTCAACTCTGAAGAGTGAGGATGCGTTTCTCAGGGTAGAGTAGTACCTTTAAGAGTTCGGTCCTGGTGTGGTGAAACATAGCAGGCTATGCGTTACAAACACAATTCCATAGGCTTTTCAAACTTGTGGCATATGCTTTAGAACCAGCCCCTCTGGAGCTCATTCTACCTCCCAATCAGGCTATTAGCGGTTCTCGCTTACCTTACCTTCCTTCTCAGGGTCCACTGCCTCTAGCTAAACACTTCACTTTGCTTTCCTTTGGTCTCTTGCTTTTTAGCTTTGTTTTCTGCAAACTGATCAGTGTCTCTTCCTACTTGTGTATTGAGAAAGAGAGAGAGAAGCAGAAGACACAGAGTAGAGGGAAAAAACATCATAACTCCAGTGAGTAGGGACACAGTAAAACATGCATTCTAAAACATCAAAATCAAATTCTTGTTCCAGTGTCTTCCCATATGAAGCTCCCATGACAACTGGCCCGATTTAATGCAATGCTGGTGTTTTGTCGTATTATTATAATAGTCTCCATAGTGGCACGAGTTTGAGTGGATTTCTTGTCACCAGAAAAGATGGACGAAGAAAGAGTGCTGGGGTATTTCAAATACAGGTCTACTAATGAGGCATCTAGAGTCTGAGAACCATTCCAGCATGGTCTAGCAAAAGTACTCACTGCCCCTGCAGTCACCCACCAACCTAAACCTATTTTGGTGATTCTGGAAGCTTCAGAGTACTGGTGTTTTGTGAGGAGTTATCAAAAGTGGGTAAATTCATTGAGTAGTATGTCAATAAGATATTTGAATTATGCCCTAATTTAAATGGACACCACAAATTTAGCTTTTTGATCAAAGAGCCTGTCATGCCTACAACACTGTCCCTAGATGGAACAACATGTCAAATTGTTGGCATCCCTGACCACTATTGATCTTAGCCTAATATGGAATCCATGATGTAAGAGTGGCCAGAATTTGGGAGTGGAAACCTTTACCTCAGCCTATTACTGTGAGCATTTGCTCTGGGGATGGTTTCGAGTCTGTGCAACTTCATTAACAGTGTCCATGAAATATGCAAATTTTCTGAATACAGTGATGGAGCAATAATTAAAGAACTTGCTCTGCTTTCTGTACTTCATTGAGTCACTCTTCTCATAATGAGGGTCCCAGTTATATGCCTGCTTAAAACCATAAAGCCAGGTATCCTATGTATACATCAAGAAGAATCCAAGGGCTCATCCCAACATAAGGAGAGGTCCTTCTTAATATTTTTTTAAAAAGGCATAAATATAAGGTGACTTCAGTTCTTCATGGTGATGAACCCCCAATACTACCCGGAGCCTTTTTCTCCTTGTATCTCCTACCCAATTCATCTACTAGCCCATTGTTATTGACGACAATTTGCGCTGCATGTGGCAGAGCAAAGAATAATTATTTACTCATGTTTCTCTTCAAGAAGGTGAGAATTAAAAAAAGAGATGACTTACAGCCTCTGGAAAGTCAATAACAAGTATTGGATGGCATGTGAAGAAATTGGAAGCCTTATAACATTGCAGGTGGAAATGTAAAATGGTGTGGTCACTTTGGGAAGATATCGGTAGCTACTTCAAAGTTGAGTGCAAAGTTAGCATGTGATCCAGTAAATCTGTTCCTAGATATACAACTCAGAGAACTGAAGACCTAGACCCACGGAAAAATTTGTACTACAAATTTTCACAACAGCATTATGATAATAGCTAAAAAGTGGAAACAATCCAAGTGTCCTTCAACTGCCGAATTGACAAATAAAATGTGGTATAACTATATAACGCAATATTATTTGGCAATGAAAAGGCATGAAGTGAGAGAAAAGCATGATAAGTGAGAGAAACCTATCACAAAAGACCATGCATTATATGACTCAATGTATACAAAATGTCCAAACTAGGGGACAGAATCTATAGAGATAGGAAATAGAAAGTAGATTTGTTGTTGCATAAGGGTAACGGGTCATAAGGAGGATGGAGAGTGATAGTTAGTGGTCACGAGGATAGTTTTGAGAGATTAAAATGTTTCTTGACCATAATTGTAAATGTCACAGCTGGTATTCTGAGTCAGCCTTAGATGATGAGGAAGGGCTGGATTCTATCTCACCTCTGCTTTGGGCACACCAGCTATTGATATATTGGAGGACCCACATTTGTGATTGAGGATGGAGAATTCTCTTACATGGGCCAAGTCACCTCTAACTTGCTTATGTTGAACTGGCTTGTCTTTTTTTTTTTAAGATTTTATTTATTTATTCATGAGAGATACAGAAAGAGAGGCAGAGACACAGGCTCCATGCAGGGAGCCTGATGCGGGACTTGATCCCAGAACTCCAGGATCACACCCTGAGCCAGAAAGCAGATGCTTAATTACTGAGCCACCCAGGTGTCCCAATCTGGTTTGCCTTTTGAAAAGATCCTTTTACAATTAAAAAGTAGATTGAAGAGAACCAGGAATGGAAGCACAAAATCTCACTAGAACTCCACTGCAATATGCTAGGTGAGAAATTAAGGCCTTAACCAAGGTGGTGGTTATGTTGATGAGACACATTTTGCAAAGAATCCACAAAACTTGATGAAAGACTGAAAAAAAAAAAAGAAAGATTAAGAAAGAGAAAAATCAAATCTTACTTGTGTTCTAAAATAAGGAAGCATTATACAGACAGATATTGCTCTGGCAAGCCACAGTAGTACATGAGATTCTTTTTTTAACCTTTATTGTTTTATTTGAGAGAGAGAGAGAGAAAGAGAGAGAGAAAAGGAGAGGAGGAGAAGGAGAAGGAGAGAGAGAATCTTAAGCAGACTCTCTGCTGAGCATGCAACCTGATATGGGGTTCCATCTCACCACCCTGAGATCATGACCTGAGCCAAAATCAAGAGTCAGATGCTCAATAGACTCAACCACCCAGTTGCCCCTATGTAGATCTTCTTGCTAGTATCATTCAATTTACTGGGATATACAGTACTCAAAAAAAGTGTGTGTATGTGTACAAACATAAATACATACATAAATACACATGCTTTTAAAAATATATTGCTATATAATGTAATATTATATATTATATCCCATTGTATATTATGTTATATAATATCCTCCATTATTTTATATATTATAATATACAATAATTATATACTAGCAAATATACAAAACATATATTTGCAAGTGGTAACTGAGCTAGGGTCAGATCATTCATTGTCATTAATTCTTTCATCAGACTATAAGAAGTTCTGACTCAACCAAAAGTCTTTGAGACACCACAAAAGGGCTCTATTTAGGGACTTGCAGCTGGGAGATGGTTCAGTGTTTGATCTTCCTAAAGGTGTGTCAAGCTACAAAGAAATTATATTCTGACTCAGTTGGCTTTGCGCTCAATGGGGGAGGATGTGTTTGGTATGTTCTTGTTTATTTAAATAATGCCAGGTAATCCGATAAATACTGGGTGCAAAGTACAGCAGATGTACAAACTTCCTGCCTTTCAGGACAAATATCACGGTCTCTTGATTATCAAAAATAAGAAAATATGGGTGTGAGGGAAGAGCCAACAGTAGGCTGGATCATGTCCCTGGATCTCTTGAATATGTTCTTGTTTGACACAGGTTTTCCAGAGTGGGTTTTCAGATTGTTTAAATCAGAGTAGTCCTGCTACTGCTTGCCATTTCCAACTGAAAAGGGAAAAGAATCTGGTAGTTATTCCATTTCTATGTGTTAAAGAATATAGAGGAATTATCAGACATACATTTATTGTTCCTTGTAGTAGCCTTGTTAATAAATGATTTTTATACCAAATTTGCAGATAGAAGCCGAACCTCTGATTAAGCCACTTACTAGGTTTGGACAGCTAGTAAGTGGAAGAATTGGAATGGAAATTCAGGTCTGTTAGCTCTAAAGATCACTTTTTTCCCACTACATCAGGCAGCTAGGAGATTATTAACCAGTCTGGGAAAGGGGAGAGAGAGAGAGAGAGAGAGAGAGAGAAATTGGAGAATAAGAGAGAGGTTGAAGAATATTAGAAATTTCTGGTGTCTTTTAACGTTATATCTTTAATGATCTATAGGAATTTCTTTAATGATCTAAAGGGTTTATATTTAGATCCCTTTGGTTTAATTCTTCAGAGCTACAAAGGAGTTATAAGGCAGGGTAACTAACTCTCCTGGAACATCTTTATTTTTAAAGATGTAATTTTCTCTGAATCAAAAGTAAGAGACTGCCTTTATACCTTTATACTCTCTAAATATCTTCTTTTACAAATGAGAGAAGCAGGCAAGATGGACCATTGGTTTGAATCAGAGAAACAGCTTAAATATTATCACTCAGTGTGTTATTACACATAAGGGCCAAACCCCATATCTGGAAACAGGACAGGACAAGCTTTGTAGATGAACTGAGCATTTGATGAGTGTGTTCTTAGGTCTTAAATGTAATAGGCATTGAGCTTAATAGATAAGTTATATACAGTATTTTACTTGTCCTCAGAGGGGAATTGTCACACTCACACTCACACACACACACACACACACACACACACCCTGACAGGCCATACAATTCTGTATGCAGTCACTGCACTTTTATAGCACTTGGTTCATATCACTCATGGCTGAGTAGGTATCAATCCAAGCTGGCATGATGAGTAAGACGTCGGAGACGCTGTCCTGTTAACGAGGCCTCAAAGAAGTCTACTTTAATAGAGTCAAAGCACAGGTTTTCACTGGTCCTGTCTACCTAATGAAAATGACAGCAGGCATCTTCCTTTTCAAGATCCTTGTCGTATGCCTTGCTTGAGAAATCATTCTGACTTGGCAGTAGGAGTGCAGTTGCCCTGTTGCAGAGCTTGCTGTCTATTTAGCCACATATTTCAGAGGCTGTGCTAACTGTTGTATCCAATAGGCTGCTGATCCAAAAGCCATAGTATCTACAAGGACAAGGAATAAGAAAGACACAACACCCAGTGTTGCCCGGTACAAGCCTAGCTGACTCTACAGACCAGAATGGCTCAAAAATGTGACGCACCAGGACCCTGCCGAAGACAATAATAGCTAACCGTCCTTCAGGATCAAGGGAAGTCCTGAAGTGGGATCGTATGTTAAATTTGCTAGTTCAGTTTCCCAAACCTCGTGTGCAAAATGTCAGATAAGCTGCAGGAGGGCAAGGAAGAGTTGTGTCTGGGTTGCCGGCGCTGTTGTGTTGGTGGTGGCCTGGATAATGTTGGTGGTATCATATGGCTTTTCTCCTCACATGCACACAGAAAACACTCAATTAATTCCAGTTGACATCGGAAGAAGTTACACTTGTTCTCTGTGACAGAGGATTTTACAGTCCTGTGAAAAGATCATTAAGAGAGTCATGCAGTGCTTTAATTATATACAGACTCTGCTAAGGATAATCATCATCTCTCATTTCCCTGGATCTTTGTTGAAATAAAGTTTTAAGGGCAGTCACAGTTCCTCAAACAACAGCAAAAAGTCGAAACATTCCTTTGTGAAGCATGAAAACCGTTTAAAGCAGCCCTCCTTTCAACGCTATTGGAAGAGCCACCACCCTAATAAGTAGTATCTCAATCAAGGAAAATCTCACCAGATTATCTGGATCACTTTGCTGTTGCTTCTCTCTGCCTTCTTCGCTTCATGTCCTGAGCCCTGGAGAAGAATCAGGGGCAAGTGGCAAGTGGAGAGGAAGTGAGGAGCCACAGGAAATGCTCTAGGGCCGGAAACAATTAGTCCCGTGCTGCTTTAATTAATGTCAACACCATGCACAATTTATGCTGTGCATTCCCAGGATATCCCACTCCTTTTTCTCCCCCGGGGAATGTCATTATCCACGAGGTGAAGGGCAGGAGCCAGACTGCCTTGGTTGTGAATCATGGCCTCACTGCTTGCTAGCTGCGTGCCCCTATGCCACTTACTTAACGTCTCTGTGCCCTCCTAAAATGAGGACAACAGTAGTAGCATCCACATAGGGTTAAATGATTTGGTAGCCGTAAAGCACTTGTAAGAGTGAGACACACAATAAATCCTAAATAAACGTTTGTTAAATAAAATAAATTAGCTTTACTTATTTGGTTATTTTCCAACTGCTGGATTTTGTAAATACTTCTAGAAGATGGCTTTCTTTATTCTGTATTCCCATTCAGCCGTCAATACACTTGATATGCATCATTCCAGGGGAAATCACGGCACTCACTGAGTCTCACATTCTTTGTCCACATCTATGAGAATATTTTAATAATAATCCCTGTTATGCTTTTTTTAAAAAACCTTCATTTTATCACTGCAGTTCCATGGAACACAGCTCTTTCTATAGAACTAGAGGAAGAAAGGAGCCTGGAAAGGTCATTAATTTTTTTCCCTTACCTCTGCCACCCACTTTCAAGCCAGACCACACACATAAATCATCCCAGACTTTTTCTTCATCACACTGTGGTTTCTATTCACGTTGATTCTGCCCTAAGGAAACGATTTTGCCACAGGTGGGGAAATTCAGTACTAATGGTATTACCCTATGTTTTCAGGAAAACTTTTGAGGGCAAAATAGTCCCATTATCATTGCCAGTTTCACAGGTTTCTTGTCACTGATCAAGTTTGATTATTTCCTGTGCCATTATTGGAAGCCCAGAAATCAACTTCTCACTCACAATTCATGTTCAGATTGAATTATCTCACGGTAAATTTCCTAAACTCCTTCTATAATGGATTTTCCCCCATTTTTTAGACAAAGACTTGAAGTTGAAAACCTGCTATTCCATTGTTACTAGGTTCTGAGCTCTAATTAAACTCTGTGACTTCATGAGAAAAAATATAGCTAGTCAATTCAGTTTAAAAATAAAGATCGTTATATAATATTGCAGTATGTAAACTGAAAGTTGTTTGGACTTTTCACTATCAATTGGTTGACCCAACAACCATATATAGAGTCAAAAAAAAAAATCCCTCTGGTTAAAAAAAAATCCTGAAATTTAAAAATACTGACTTGAAATTGGTTATATGTTTTTTTTAAGTATTCTATTTTCAGTGGCTGGTGCATGCAGGATTAAGAGGAAGGCGGCATATTTTATTTTAGACAGCCTCCCAAACTCTTCTCGAAAAACCCTTCTGCTTGTATCTGGCATCTGCTATACCTCAGAGTTCATATAAATATGCCCGGGTAACCTTATGGGATTCTCCAGGAATCTTTCTCAAATTGCACTCTATCCATACAGAATAGACTACAGGGACCTCCTAGTCAGTGGAAGATATAGTAAAATGCAAATGATGTGAGGAATGCTGTTACCCCCAAAACCTTCTCCTGACATATGAAATCATATCATTTGCAAATTCATTTATTTGAGTTGAGGCTCTTCATCTAGTAATGCTTTGAGCGATTTAGATGGCATTCAACTCATAACTCTGCGGCGTGAGTGAAATCTCTTCCCTCTTTTACTCTTTGGAAGAAGCGAGGGCAGAGGTCCAGCAGTAAATATCCATGTTTTCTCAGATTTTTGAAAATAGTGTGAATAGATCCAATCACTTAACAGATAATTCTTTGATACTCACTATATTACAGGTGTGGTCCCAGGCCCTATAGATGTAAAGAAGAAAAAGAACAAAGTACAGTTGAAGTCCTCTAGAGGGAAGACAATATAGTAATTGAAGATTGTGCACACAGGTTGTAAAGGAAACATCTGGCATAAAGTATGAACATGACATTTGAGGAGAACAGGGGAGGATATGTATGCGTCTGCCTGGATAGGTCAGAAAGGGCTATTCTTGAATAGGAATGATTCAAGCCAAGTCTTGAAGGATAAACAGGAGTACATCAAGCATGAAGATGAGGAAGGGCATTGAAAGCTGAGGAAATAGTGTGCCAAGTGTATAGAAGTGATAGAAACTAAAAGACAGCCAAGAAACCATGAATGGGTCATAATCACAGACATCAAGACTATGTGACAAATTGATGGAAAGTCCCACAGAGAAACTTGTCCCGGGTCTAATCAGTGCATGCTAAGATTCTGAGGTTTATCCTATAGGTCATGGATTCTCATTAGAAGAATCCCCGCATGCCCCACCCTTCCAGGAATTATTAAACCATAATCCCAGGTGAACTAACAGGCTTCAGCCCACTTTCTCCTTCTTAGAAAACATGTGTCTGAATCCTAGGGAGTCAAGGCAAACAGAGGGTGACAAAGTCCTTTTCTTCTTCATCAAAAAATCACCTTGAAATTCAGTTCTTTAATTCCAGTGAGATCTAGTTATCTCTCTAGATCAGATGCACACAGATCAGCTGTCCTCACCCCAATATCCTATGATAGCGAGGTTAAGAACTACTCTGATGCTAAAAGCAGTGAAGGGATAGTGTCAAGGGAGGGGCATGCTCAATTTGCATTCTGACAAGACCAGTCTATTGATAATGAGGGGCTGGACTGAAGAAGGTAGAAGAAGTTTCGATACTCCGGAAAAGGAGCTGACATGGTGCCAGTCTGAATGGAAAGAAGAGGAAGATGCATGAGGAGTGGAAGGGGAAAGACTTGCTCACCAAAGAGCACAGATGGTAAGGGAGGAGGGGGGAGTCTGCTTAAGTGTGAAAATGGACTGCAGAAGAATATCAGAGATGAGATGAAGGGGAATACATTCATTTTAGAAATGTTGAGACTTGGGAAGCCATACGTTCATATTTTCCAAACTTTAGTTCTCTGAAGACTAATGAAAATTGGCGGGAAAAATTCTCAGATGAAATATAATTATAAACATCAGGTTTGTAGAGTTTAGGGTTAGCAAACCTTTTATGTGAAAGGCAAGATAGTAAATATTTTAGCCTTTGAAAGCCTAATAGTCTCCGATACAGCTACTTATATCTGCTCTTGTAGTGTGAAAGCAGCCATGGACAGTATGTAAATAAATGGGCTTGGCTGTCTTCCAATAAAACTTTATTTACAAAAGCAGGCAGTGGGTCTAATTTGGTCTACCATCCATGGTTGGTCAAGCCCTGATATAAAGACTACCTTAATATAAAGAAGGATGCTGTATGAAATGTTTTCTCTGGGATTTTACTATCATTAAATCAAATGATTTTTCAATTGTCTAAATACCAAGGGCATGTTCAAAGTTAACCTCAGCTGTTATGTTCTCCTTCGTTGCAGATACATATAGCACACACGTATTTTTTCAAATTAAAGACTATAGCAGGCTTCAAAAACAAAGCAGTTACCAATTTATAGTAAGTGTGTATTAAGAGACATCAGAGTAAAGAGGAATAATTGTTCTCCATTGAGAATTACGTGTGTATGCACATACATGTTTCTGTGTATGTGTAAAATAGTATCCTCTTAAAAATATAGACTCAAATTAGGGTCGAAAATCTTGGCAAGCAAGCAGGTTCTTCTAATGTTCAGAGGCCAAGAATATTAATAAGGTTTTAATGTCCTACAAAAAAGATTTCTAATAAAAAGAGATGATGCGAATGAAATCTCCAGAGATGGTAGACAAAACGTTCTCTCTCTGTAGTGACTGACATTTACTTTCGAAAGCCCAGAAATCTTTCCTTGTATACCAGGTAGGAAAAACCTGATTTAGTCATTAAAACAGTACATTAGGCAACACTTCTTAATAAGTAGCCAAAAATAAGTTGCCTAATGGAATATTATGTTGAAACGATATTCCCACTAGTTATATCCTTAATGGGCTCCTGTCAAAAGATGGAATAAAAATAATGAGTAGATACCTATATTTCTCTTCTCATCCTTACATAGCCTTTTTTTTTTTTTGTAATTGAAAAAAGTGCCATATAAAGAAGAGGAATGCAGAATTGTATGGAGATGTAATCTGAGCCCATAATTCCAACTTTCCTAAGATCTATTTAAAATTATTAAAGCGAAGTGAAGGAAAATGCTAACAGTTCAGTTTCACTGAAATATAGTTTAGTTTTAAAGTTGTTCTTTTGATCTGTTGTTGGGATCTGTCTCCATGGCAATGGTAGTTGTTCATAAATATTCTTGCTGCAGGTTTATCTGATTTTAGTATGTGCAATTAAAAAGTTTCTCTTGACCGTTCATCATTTCTTCCTGGTACAAAACTTTTCCATTTTGTTTCCTTTTGCATTAGGAATCTGGTAATTCCAGAGTCTGGTGATTTGCTGGCTTCTTTAGGGAGGTCCTGTTAACCTATGACTGCTTTGCTTTTCCTGGTGTCAGTATCTGTTTTCCAGTTCTCTTACTCCTCAATATCTTGTTACGTTGAAAATATCTCACCCCGTTATCTGAACAAAGAGAATTTAACATCAAAAAAACCAATTAATTAGATAGAAGGTCATTAACTTGGTAACTGAAAGGGTAAACAGGGAATCTAAGTCAGAAGCCAGCAAATGTTTTCTATAAAAGACCAGATTAAATAGTTTGAGTTTTGCTAGTTATACCAATTACTGGACGTTAGGGCAGAAATAAGTAAGCAGCAGCCTCTGATATGAGGGGTGAGCCTGGGTGTGTTTCAATAAAACTTTATTTGCAAAACAAGCAGGACAGCAAGCAAGCTATAGTTTGCCAACCCCTGCCCTAAGGTTTCATTGAGGTAGTAGCTGCAGGAAGCAGCTCCAGTAGACAGAGAACAAAAGACAAGATTGGATTGTTACAATATGGAAACCTACAAGAGGGGCCTTCCCTTGTAAGAGGGGGACCCAAACCCCTGAGGATGGGGTACTGGCCGAATGATAGAGGCCTGATGAAGTTGGTTTTGCAAATATTGGAAAAATTGCACAGCAGATCAGGCTAGACAGGACTGCCACTCCCCAGGTGAGGAAGCATCGCTGGAGTGATGCTCAGGGCGAGCTGTCAGCAAGCCCACAGGATGCTCAGGGTTTGTAGAACGGAAGACACCGACGGGGGTTTTTCCTTTCTTAGCCTGGTATCTTCCCTAAGCGCCCCCTATTGGCTGCTCGAGCTGGCGGAGCAGAGGGCAGGCTTGGAGCCAAGAGGCAAAACTGGCACATTATATCAAAACCCAAGATTCTCTTTTAGCTGATGTTTTTGGGTTGAATTATGATTGGGAAACTATCTCATATTATCACCTTATGGGCATGTAGGGGACTATTTCGGATTGGGATTATGTCAGAGTCCCCTCCCCAATCTACCAAATTCTGACAATATAAACAATGATTGGTGGTTTAGAATCCATAAAGGAAAAAAATATATATATGTATGTATGTGTGTGTATGTTTGTATGTAAGTCTGTGTGTGCACATGGGGAGACATATAAGGGTAAAGTCTAAACTCTTCATTCTTAGGAAGGACTACTATGCTTTAATCTGAAATATATCCATATTTCTTTTTCTGATGTCAAAATATATTTTATTGAGTAGTAGTAATAGCAAATGGTACTAGTAGTTTCCATTATTTAAATTCCTGCTCGGAAAAGACAACGTTAGCAATTCTGTATTAATTCTAGGTTTGTAATTTAAAAAAAAAAATTCACTAGTTGATGAAAAGCAAAAGCCCTGGAGTGATTGTTTATGAGAATATCTAGTTCTGATGGATTGGTTGATTGATTGATTGATTGATTGATTGAATGATTGATTGACACGTGATGACGGATTCATCAGGCAGGCTCTTCTCAATAACATCCTTTGGAGATGTTTTAAATGTTAGGAGAAAAATCTCTAGAATGATGCACTGAAGTTTAGCGCTCTGGACTGTCAAAATGGCTTTCTGTGTCAATGACTCTGTGTGTTTGTGTATATTTAAACAATAAATAATATGTGACATATGAGTGACATCGATTTCAGTATGTAAATATCCACTAGTCTTATATCAGAACAGAGCCTCTTCTCAGCTGTACCATCTGTGCCATATTTTATAGTTTTGACATTTTCTCCCCCAATAGTTTGTTATTTTAACATCTTGCACTCTAGTTGGGCTTTAGCCCTCTCTTGAATAATGTTTTCTTGATGCAGCATACCTGTACAACGTAATTGACACTAACTGTCAGTACGGCCAGGGACATGCCAGAGTTGAACTCAAACAAATCTTCGAGCCATCTATTACGTTATGTGCCTAGTGATGGCTCACAGGTGCCTATTTATATCGCCTTTTAAATATTTCATATCTCCTCTGTTACTGATAAGAGTTAATCCACAAGTTTCCCGAGGGCTTTTCATAAGTGTACCTAGCATCTAATTTCTGGTATTAGGAATCACCATGCATTATTTTTATTACAGAAATTTGGTATATTCTCACGAAAAGTTACCTGGCAAAGAAATAATCAAGAAGATTCGTAATGAGTCATCCAGTGCAACTCTGCACATCTTACTTTATCATCGTGGCCACTGTGGGAGTGGTGGACCCAGTCTTAGTACACTGATTCGGAATATTTGAAATAGAATGCTCCCAGCTTGTCTGCCCTAAGGACACAGAGGATATTAATGGCTTAATATTTGCAAGCCACTGTAGATATTTTCACAGCAAAGTAGAGCATAGCTCATTTGTAAGACCTTACCTTAAGAAATAGAACTAAATACAGAATAAGCCATGGCAAACGCAATTTTTATTTTCTACCATAAGAAACCATTTTGCATTATTAACAAGCTCCCAGATTGTTGATTTTTATTAACTCTCTGTATGGCCATCGAGCGAATTTTAAAAAGACAATTTGCTCCCAAAGTCTTCTTGCAAGAGAAGCTGAGGGTTTCTTCCACGGGTGAGTGGTTTTAAAATCTCACAAAATTGACACATTTTTAAAAGTCTGTTCAGCAAACATAAGAGCTCAAAACTGTGAAGATTTTGGAGACCATAATTTTCCCAGCAGGATGAAGTGGATAGTGCTAAGAGGCCTCATAGATCATACCATGTTGTCATTTATTATAATGTTTTAACACACTACAGAATTTGTGCTGTCAAGAACATTGGGTGGGGTGATTTATTGGCTAGGATTGATTATGTTGCTAATAGCGCAGATGGCTTGAATTTTGGAAGGGGGAAATTTCTTGTCACTGAGCATGAAGGAGTAAATGCTGAGTTGCCAAGAAACAAAGGGACCTTCACTTAGAAAAAAGGTCTTATTTACCTGCTGCATGTAGACAACATTCAAGAGGTGGTTTTTGTTTCCTTCAATCACACACTTTAAACTCTCTTTTTTTTCTACCTCGGGGAACAGTGGGCATTTGACGTGTGTGAAATGTTTTCCACAGCAGAGCAAACTTTTGTCAGCTTTCCCTCTGGGACAGTGTGGACAAGGCTTTCAGAGTTCCTCCTTAGTTTCTGCTTACAACTACCCAAACCATGACCTGGCCTGCAAGGCTTTTTGTCCAGAGCTCTGACGTGTGGGTTGACTTTCCGTGAGTTCCCGTGGCCTGACGCCTGGAAGCCACCACCTGCAGGTGCACGCATACCCTGCACAGCAGCATGTGTGCCCGTGGAGAGGTGTTGTTGACCCACGAGGTGAAACAAACAGGACAGACACCAGATTGTCTCACAAGAAGATGACATTCCCTCTCCAGATCAGATCATGATTATTCAAAAATTCAGATGAGGAGCAAAACATTCCTGAATAATAAACAACTCAGTTTTGCCTTTTCTTCCTGAGTGATACGTATATGCAGAGGTTTCTCCTCAGGCCCCAATGACACGTTACCCTGTCTCTCTTGATGCTCATTCTATTCACTCAGAGGTGGGCTTTTGGAGACCAGGACCTTGGGCTTTACCATCTTCCATCAACAGCCAGTACTCTTGTGCTGATCCTTTACTCTTAGCTGCTCACAAGTTACAGTTAGAGCTTTTAACTATTAATAAAGGGATAAGGACAACATCTGGGAAGAGTGAAGTGAGCTCAGACTCTAATTTGAAGAAGCTCTGACCGATTACAAAGTAAGTGTCTGGCTTCGTATAGTGTGCACTGAAACATTTCACTTACAGCAGTGGGTCATCCATAAACTGGGGATTTATTCTTCAAGTTCATTTATAGAAATAAAGTGAAGCCATCATTGGAGTGGTGATTAATTGAAAATTGATGTATCACCTGATAAATGTCTTCTTATCAAAGGAAGAACAACACTTATCTCTGGGGATAGACAAAGGACTTGAGAAGTTTCTCTAATGGAGAACATCTCCCTTTAATGAATGAGACTTTATAGGTCTGCTCTTGCACACAATTGTTTTTCTACACTGATATAAATTCTGGGCAAGTTTGCAAGGCTCCACTTAAAACCTTTTTATTCTTCTTCTGTGCACAAGAGGGACAATAAACACACACCTCTCTTTGAAGTAAAGTGAAGAGTGACTCTGCAAAGTCAAGGGACCCTGCCGAAGAATGCAAAGCAAGTAGAAAAACTTGACTAACAACCATTTGGGGACGAAAATGTGTTTTAAGGGGATTCCATTAACTGATCAAAGAATGATGTGTGCACACACACATTTATATAGACTGCTACAAGAGAAGTTTAAATTTGTTTTTCCATGGGCTTTATCAAATGGGCTTGGCCACCATCTTAATGTCACCAGCACTCCAGTGTCACATCAAAGCTGATTTGTTCACTGCATCTCTGTAACTCATTACCTGAGTTTCCTATCTCATATGTAGTTCTATTTGCTAACTGGCTGATGTTTATTTCTTCCTAAGAGAAGCATTCTGTTTGAAGAAGTAGCTGACTGGCTCCCTCAAGTTCAGATATGGATAATCACTTCCATTGGTGAAACCAGACAAAAAAGTGTTTCTTCCTAAAGGCAAGAGAAGCTGGTCTGCAGATTTGTATCTGAGACCTGGTTCTAGATATTTTTAGTGCTTTATGGAGCCTAAAATCTGGGTCTACTTAACTCAATGTTCAATACAGGACTTTTGTTATTGAGTAACATTACTAGCATGTTAGGAGGCTTAATAATAATTAATTACTAACCCTTTACCTTCCACCTTTTACTGTGTTAGGCACTGCAGATACAGTGATGGATGGGATAGACATATTGCCTGCCCTCATGATATTCTGGGTGGTAAATAGGCATCCATTTGATCTCAGGTCTCCCCGTTTAGACATATTTGTAATCTTTCAAGTTTTTTTCCAACTGCAGCCAGATATTTCTACATGGCTCTATATTCAAGGTGGGGGTGGGAGCAAGAATGAAGGGAACAGAGGGAGAGATAAAGTGGCCTGAAGCTATTTCTGACACTCCGCTCCCAGTTTCATATCCTTCCTACTCAATGACACCATTCTCATAAATCCTAACTGAACTAAACTCAACAGCATTACACCTTTTCTGTGGCCCAGGTATCGGTGTTGGAAAAATAGAGGTACATCAATGCCATTCAGCCCCCATCAGAGCAGGTGTGTGACCACGCTCTGATGGGGGGACATCATGGGGACAGCACAGATGGTGTTTCTCATCACATGATTTGGTGTGCTGAGATACATTTCATTACTCTTGCCTTGTTCTTCTTTGAACATGGTTAGGTTGACTTAGGTTACAGGTTCTGTTTTCTATTCTTTGATCAGCTGGAAAAAGTGGATGTTGATCAAGATATGCTAGGTAAATCCTATAACCATTTAGAGTCAAAAAGTCAGTGTGCAAACATGATTATACATCCAATACTTTGCTTCCCCAAAAAATAAGTTTTAAAATTTTGTTTCTGTTTTTACGTCTTTACACATGGGATCTTTTGGGGGTTTGTCTTATAAGCATATTGAATCAAAAATTTTCAGTTGCCCCACTGCAGTGAGGCCATCATATGGTGAGCATTATCTAGAGACTCCGATCTTTTCAATGAGAATTTCAACAGGTGAGATAGAAAATGAGCAGCAAGCAATGAGGACTATTATAAGGGAAACATCATTTAAAATGAAGGCTTCAACATCTGTTTCCCTTTCTAATTACAAATGCAATGCTCCCTCCTGACACCCAGTCTCACCAACACCGCCATGAATCACAACCACAAAAAAAAGCAAAAAAATGAAGTGATTTATATGATTTTATGGGCTTTGTATTCAGGACCACATGCATGCTTCAGTTATGTTGCTATCATGCACCAGATGAAATCAGGTGAGATGGAGGGAGGGAAAACAGAGCTCTGACACTAACCACTCATTTCTTTCTTCTATAGATTTTCACTAAAGTCTCATGTAAACAAAAGTGGTCCTGGGAGGGGAAAATACACACACACACACACACACACACACACACACACACACGAATGAGAAGTAATCAACATTGGAAAGCTCCCTCAGTCATTATCAATAAATATTTATTAAAAACCTACTATGTGACAGGCCTAGTGTGGCCTGTGGGGACAAAGGAGTAAACAAAACAGTCCTAGAAATGACAGCCTAATTGTTGAAGGAGACATTTAAAAAATACAATTGTACACATTAATATATAATTATTACCATGATGTTTCAGTGAAGGATAAATTCATGGTTCTATGAAAAGGAAAAGGAAATTTTCCTCAAAAATCCCAAGAAGATAGCAAAACCCTAAGGAGACAGCAAAAAGACCACGTGAAGCATTCTTCAGCTGACTTAGAAAACACCACCAGAGTCCTATTTCCAAGATTTTTCCATTTTTAGTCAATCAGTAATCAGTAGACAGGTATGGGTAAATTAAATAGAATATTAAAGATATAATTTATAGATTTGAATTTCCAAAATTTCAGCTTAAAGAATGAAAACACTCTGTAATCCATATGTTGGCCTTTATACCAAGAGGTAGTAAGTCTAGTGTTGATTAGTATGAACATTCTGGTACACAGAAATAGAGCTGTGAAGTGTCCTAAACTTGATGACCAAACAGGTGAGTCTAGACAGAAGCCGGGGCAAACACCTTCATAGTCTTGCACAGATGGGTACCCAATGCGCGATGGCTCCATTTATGTTTTTTTTACTTGACAATAGGGTGAAAGCCATACACATTCAGTAGAAACCATACTATGGATTTTGAAGTTGGACCTTTTCCAACCAGGGCCAGCAATGTGCCCTATGACCCTCTCCCGTGAGGCTGAGCAGTGGTTGCAGCTTTCAGGGAGCCAGATGATCACAAGGGTCAACAACCAATACCTTATAGTCATTCTGTACCTGTACAACCATTCTGTTTTTCACTTTCAGTACAATATTCAGTGCACCACATGAGATATACAACACTTTATTTTCAAATAGGCTTTGTATTAGATGATTTTGCCCAACAGTAGGCTAATAGAAGTGTTCCGAGCAAGTTTAAAGTAGGCTAGGCTAAGCTATGTAAGTTCGATATATTAAAAGAATTTTCAACTTATGATACCTTAACTTAATATAAGGTAATCAGGGCGTGACTCCATGGCAGTTTGAAGAATATCTATATAAGGTTACACCAATTTCTTGGAGAGAAGGAAGTTACCTTTGAATCAACAATATAGGAATACATATATTATATATCATATTATATACTACATGTACATCTGCAAACACATGCATATGGTATGCCGTATTGTATATACTCCTTAATTTAAGCCTATAATATGTTGTATTAGTAAAAGAGAGGCTATGCTGTGTAACATGTCAGCATGTTCCTGACACACTAATGCAACATGTTCACTTTGGTTCCATGGAAACTCAGTTCCATGTTGTCCTCAAATAAGAACTCATGATGGGGCACCTGGATGGCTCAGTGGTTGAGCATCTTCCTTCAGCTCAGGTCATGATCCCAGGGTCCTGGGATCAAGTCCCCATATCAGGCTCCACGCAGGGAACCTGTTTCTCCCTCTGCCTGTGTCTCTGTGTCTTTCATGAATAAATGCATAACATCTTTTTAAAAAATGAACGCATGATGATGGAATTTCTATCAGCTAAAACATTTCTCATTGCCATTATAGTGGAAAGGGCTGATGAAGAATTACCCTCTGGTTATCAAATGCTTCCATCTAGATGTTATGTTCATTCAAATTTCATTGACTGAAGCAAAGCTTATTAATGGGACAATTTTCGCATTTGCCCAAAACTAAAGAGGAACCAGATTTTTTTCTACCTCATAAAACGTTTATAATATATATATATATATTATATATATATTATATATATATATATATGTATTACTATATGGGGCACCTGAGTGGTGCAATTGGTTGAGACTCCAACTCTTGGTTTTGGCTCAGGTTATGACCTCAGGGTTGTGAATTTGAGCCCCGTGTTGAGCTCAGCACAGAGTCTGTTTGAGATTCTCTTTCCCTCTGCCCATCCTCTTTGTGCTTTCTAAAATAAATAAATTTTAATGTTTATATATGTATATATATATTATATATATTATTATATGAGTGTATTTCATTCTGTCATTTTTTCAGTAACCTGTAAAATATTGGTATTGGCACTAGAGTCATCTGATTATCTACAATTAAAATACAGATATTTTTGTCAGGAAAATCTGATAAATAGCCTTTGCTTTCCACCTTTTATAAGTGGCATCTAAACAAGTGAACATAGCTTACCTCTATATGAAAACACAAGTTGTCTCACCCACTAAGTAGAAATAGGAGGGGCACCTGGGGGGCTCAGTGGGTTAAGGGCACCTGGGGGGCTCAGTGGGTTAAGGGTTAAGCTTGATTTTGGCTAAGGTACTGATCTCCTGGAACTGAGCTCTGCACTGGACTCCATAGTCAGAGAGGAGTCTGCCTAAGACTCTGTCTCTCCTCTCTCTCTGTCATTTCCCCTCCAATTGCTCTGTGTGTGTGTGTGTGTGTGTGTATGTGTGTGTGTGTAAGATTTTAAAAAAGGAATATTGGGGCACCTGGGTGGCTCAGTCTGTTGAGAGTCTGCCTTCGGCTCAGGTCATGATCCTAGGGTCCTGGGATTGAGCCCTGCATTGGTCTCACCACTAAGCAGGTGAGACCTCTTTCCTTCTACCCTTCTGCTTATGCTCTCTCTTTCTCTGTCAAATAAATAACATCTTAAAAATAAAAAAGGAATACCAAAGACATCTCTGCAATAGTGATATGGTTCCTATAAACTCCACTCATGACAGCACCCGAGATATGACATATTATATGATCATGAGATGGAGTTAGTGACTGGGAACTTGCAGTTACTGAAATTTAAGAGTAAGCCACACTGATAAAATCTAATTAATATGGACTGAGTTTGTTTGTTAAAAAAAGTTTTTTTTCTGCTAAAAATATGTTATGCACGTTATGCCAGAATTAATCAACAGTCAGAGACAAATATCTTTTCAGTGTGTTATACAAGTAATGAAATATTTTAGCCTTCCTTTACAAGCCCTCATTTCACAGAAGAGGTTTCATGTAATACAAAAACTTTTCTGCTTATAAATCTATATTTTTGAAACTGTACATATCTTGCTGAATAGTTCCTTTTCTTTCCTTCTTCCAAAACATACATAATCCTTGCCCTAGGAAATCACTAAAGATTTCATTTCAATAGTAGATCATAAATATTAAAAACAATAGCTAAGTAAACATAAGGACTTCAAAGACAGTCTGACAATTTGTACTTTTTATTCAGATACTGTAACATCGTTTTCTATGATTGCAGGATATGAACCTTTAACACACCTTTATTTTCTCTACTTCCAGTCCCTCCCTTGCTTCCAGAGCTGTCTGCAAAACAACCAGTATCTCATCACATGGATAAGAAACAATAGTCTGAAGAGTTCAGTGTTACCAAAGTATGGTTGAGCATATTTTCATTATATTTCATTAATAGCTTTAAAAAATCCCATTATTTGATTACATGAATCATTAAATTCTTTTCATATACATTAATGTTTTTATTATGGTAAAATACATGTAACATAAAATTGATCATTTTAACTAATTTATTTTATTTTTAAAGATTTTATTTATTCATGAGAGACACAGAGAGAGAGAGAGAGAGAGAGAGAGAGAGGCAGAGACACAGGCAGAGGGAGAAGCAGGCTCCAGGCAGGAAGCCCGACGTGGGACTCCATCCTGGGTCTCCAGGATCACACCCTGGGCCAAAGGCGGCGCTAAGCCACTAAGTCACCGGGGCTGCCCTATTTTAACCAATTTAAAATAGTAAATAAGGCACTGAAAATGTTCATGATGCTGTGAAACTACTATCACTAACTAATTCCAGAACAGTTTCATCGTCCCAAAGGGAAACTTCATATCCATTAAAGCACCCCCTCCCCATCTTCCCCACCCACAATCCTTGACAACCATCAATCTGCCCTTGGTCTCTATCACCTTACCTATTCTGGATCTTTCATAGACCAGAATCATGCAGTATTTAATCTCTTGCATCTGGCCTCTTTGAGTTAGCATAATATTTTCAAAGTTCAACCATGCTTGTAGCTATATCAGAACTTCAGTCTTTTTATGGCTAAATAATATTCCACTGTATGTATAGACTACATTTTGTTTATCCATTCATTACCGATGGACATTTGGGTTATTTCACCTTTTGGCTATTGTGACTAGTGCTGCTATGAATATTTATGTACAACTTCTCGTTTGAATATACATATTTAAGACTTTTGAGTATATACCTAAGAGTGGAATTGTGGGATCATATGATAATTCTGTGTTTGACTTTCCAAGGAACTGCCAAACTGTTTTCCACAGAAATGGCACATTCGTGTTCCCATGAACAAATATGGGAAGATTCTAATTTCTCTACATTTTCACCAACACTTGTTATTTTCCTTTTTAATATCTTTATTCTGGTCACTTCAGTAGGTCTGAAGTGGCACCTCATGCAGATTGACTTGTATTACTTCAATGACTAATGATAATGAACATCTTTTCATGAGTATGGTAGCCATTTGTATATCTTTTTTTGGAAAAGAAATGTCTATACAAGTCTTTTGCTCATTTTTTTCCTTGGGTCAATTGTCATTTCGTTGTTGAATTGTCAAGGTTCTCTATATAATCTGGATACTAAACACTTATCAGATGCATGACCTGCAAATATTTTCTTCCACCCATTTGTTGTTTCTTCTCTTGATAGTGTCCACTGATTAAACAAACATTTTAGATTTTTTTGAAATTCACTTCATCTGTTTTCTTTTGTCGCTGGTAATTTTGATGTCACAACCAAGAAACTACTGCCAAATGTAATGTCATAAAGTTTCCCTCCTTTGTTTTCTTCTCAGAGTTTTACAGTTTTTGCTTTTATATGTAGATTTTAGATCCAATGTGAGTTGATTTTTACATATGGTATAAGGTATAAGGTAAAAATCCAACTTCATTCTTTTGCATCTGGATATCCAGTTGTTCAGGATCATTTGCTGAAGAGATTATTTTTCTCCATTAAATGGTCTCTGAATCCTTAAAAAAAATCACTTGGCCATTCTCAATTCTATTCCATCATTCCATTGAATATATGTCCATCCTTATGTCAACTCCATACCTTTTTAAAATTATTATTAAAACTTTGTATTAAGTTATAAAATCAGGAAGTGTGAGTTCTCCATTTTTAAAGATTGGTTAGGTTCTTCAGTTAAGGTTCCCTTGCAATTCCATGTGAATTTTAGATTAGCTTTTTCATTTCTGTAGAAAAGGCCATTAAGATTTTAATAAGGAGGGCAGCCTGGATGGCTCAGTGGTTTAGCGCTGCCTTCAGCCCAGGGTGTGATCCTAGAGACACAGGATCGAGTCCCATGTCGGTCTCCATGCATGGAGTCTGCTTCCCCCTCTGCCTGTGTCTCTGACTCTCTCTCTCTCTGTTTCTCATGAATAAATAAATAAAATGTTTTAAAAAATTTTTGATAAGGATTCCGCCAAGATTGCTTAGGAATATTACCATCTTGATAATATTGTCTTTCAATCCTTGAAGAAAGGATGTCTTTCACATATCTGTTAATTTTTAAGTTATATAAGACATACTCACTTTCAAAATATTTTCATGATAGTATTATTCCTTTCATGGGCAATACTAGAAATTTTGAGACTTTTTGCTTAATTATCAAGTAATACCTTATATGATTATAAAAGTTTTTAAAAAATATAATAAATATGTGAAACATAAAAAATTTTACCTATCCTTTATAAATGAATTTGGAAGGTTATCCTTTTTGAGGATTAAAATAAAGAATCAATTTTTGTGATTCAATAAGAGTATAAAGGGAAATGTACCTTGAGAAACTTCCAAAGGCCCAAGTTTAAGAATATCTGATCATGGTTGATTTATGTTAGAATTGTCATTACTAATGTGTAGTTGAATAACTTTTTTCTTTTCTTTTCAAATAATAATATATAAGGAAATCAAACATATCAAGTTCATATTATCAGTTTAATTAATAATATAACTTGGATTAGACATCCTTAATGAGTTTCCTATTAATCTCTCTAAATAGAATTTATTCCCCAGGACTTCAGGTGAGCAGACCAGGTAAGACACTGCCTTTCCTGTAGACAGACTGATGTAAGAGAGAGGGAGAGAAAGAGAAAGGTCTGAACAGACCACCGCACTCAATTCTTTTTTCAAAATTCACCAATCATTTCTTCCAGACCTGGGGACTTGTTAAGGGACAGAGAATAATTGCTTATCCCATACTATTCTTTCTTGAGAGGGCAGTGTGCATTCTCTTTTTCTATGGAAATAGGAGGAGTGAAGAATAAGTGCTACCCTCAACTATCCCAGGGCTTACAGACCACCTTTGACCTTTCATTGACATTTTATTTTAATCTGATGAGTAAGTATTGCACAGGCCACTTACATGAGTAAGTGATCCATTTATAGTTAGTGTATAGTTGATCCATGTATAGTTAGTGTATCTTCTTTCATATAGGATTATAATTGATTCATTTACAGCACAGATTAAATCACCACAAATCCACATTTGCTATTCTTTATTCAAACTTCTAACTTTGGTCTTGGAATTATCATATTCTAATATATCTCCACTTCTCATCCCCTCATTGATCAGATATATGTTTCTGGAGTTCAGAAGAGAGAATGGGGTGGAGAGAAGTGGTTATGGAGATCAAGAAAAAGGAAAAGATGATTGAGAACATTGTAAGAAGAAAAGGAAAAGAGAGAAACAAAAGACAGAATCTGGAGGTGCTCTAAAATCTGAAACTAAAGCAGAGAAAAAGGACCTGAAACTAGAAGCTGATAAGAAATAGTCTGAGATTTTTGGAAACACATGAGAAAGTGGATTCAGGGAAGCCATGTTTCAAAAAGGAAAAGATGTCAAACATCAGAGAGAAATCATGTCAGATAAGGTTTAAAAGTAGCCATTGGATTTGACATGTAGGCAGATGTTGAGAACATTAGAGAGTATAGTTTCAGTAGATTGATGACAAAATAACACAGATTTTATTGAGCTGGGGTGAGAAGAATGAGAAAGAAGAGAGTAGACACAATGAAATAATTTTTGGAAGTTTGGCTAAAACAGAAGGAGATATAAAGAGCATTACTACAAGGAAGAGAGGAAGTCTTTTTAAGAATATGGGTGAGATTTCATGCTGTTTATATGCCAAGGGAAAAGATAAATGAAGGATGAGATGTAGGAAAGGATGTAGAGATGTAGGAAAGGATGGGGTTAGTTGCTGGAGCAAGGTCACTGAGGAAAAAGGCTGTTATGGGACACAGTGCTCATATGGAAGGATACATTTAGAGTGGATGAGCATCACTCTTCTTTGGAGACAAAAGAGATAAGATTCTTGTAAATACAAATTTAGAGTCTCAAATGAGACTTTAATTTTTAGCAAAATCCTTTTTTTTATTTTATTATTTTACTCTTTTTATTATTATTAAAAATAAAATCAGATGAAGGACAGTTACCTCCTGAGGGAGAGAAAGTAGCCAGGGTGAGGATGGAAGCTATCAGAATTGTATACGTCTTCAGTAATAGCTAAGGACAATGAAAGAGCCTGCTTATCAGAGACAGTAATTCCGCTAAGTAACATTAAAGACACTGATGATTCTGGATTATAATTTGAGTGTTCAATCTGCATAGAAACAATAACTGATCTAGAGCAGTTCTGGGGGGTCCTTCAAACTGGCTGCCAAGTGAGCAAGGTAATGATAAACATGAAGATAGTTGAGTCAATTTTTCAATATATTCTTATTCCAAGTGACAAGAAGAAGATGAAGGATACATTAGGTAAATCACATGTAAACCAATGGAAATCCGATGGATGAAGATTCAAAGCCACTGAAGACTTGAGTAGAGCTCTCTTATGTGATGTGATGGAATGAATTGGCAAAAATTCAGTTGATATATATGCTCTTCACCCATTTCTGTAGACTCTTTTCCTTCCAGCTTTATCTGAATAATTTTACATAATATTCATTGGCACTGGCTGCTTGACCCCACACCCTGGATCTGATTTGGTGAGCTGTTGTCCGTTATTTGCTCTGATTCTCCAACTTGCTTTCTAGCAGGATGCTGCCTTGTTCCACGTACTACAACTACAGACACAAAGCATAGCCTTTCAGACTGAAAAGCCTGCACAATCTAGAATTTGGAATACACATCTGCATACCATATAAGGTGTGCACTTATGCTGAGCCCAGGCCCCAGCACACCTCTTGCCAGACCTTCTGGGTTCTTCTCAGGAGGGTAGTCAGAACACTATGAAAGTGAGCATCCCAACTCTACATGAATTGCCAAACTTCACTAACTTCATCCACAGTATGGATACATATACTTTTGGGGCTTAGTACTTTCCTAGTATAAAATATAGTGAAATAGGAAAATTTAGATAGAAATTCTAATGATGCTTCTCTTCCCCTCCTCCTTCTCCTCCCCCTTCTCCTCCGTCTCCTCCTCCTCCTCCTCTTCCTCCTCCTCTTTCATTCTCTCTCTCTCTCATTACTGATTTATCTACCTCGGATGAGACTCTCAAAGTCAGATACAGATACAGCTGTGTGAACCCATATAAATTTTCATAGCAACTTTACTTCTTTTTCATAGCTTAAATTTACTTACGTAGCCCTTGTACAGGAGGTGATATTGACTTTCAGCAACTACTTCATACAATATCTTTCTAAGCAACTTCTCCTTCTTATGTACTTTCATAAAGCACCAAAGCGTCTTTAGTTACAGACCCTCTCAGGACACATGCTTCTGATATACAGTCCTATCTTCCATCTTTTGTCTTTAGTAAAAGAGCCAATAAAATCAAGACAAGGTGAGGGGTAGTAGTGAAGACCCCAGAGAATCCAATCTGCAACCCCCAGATACACATGGAACCATGGTAGTGAGCTCATTCTCTATAAGATCACACTTGTCCCCTTGTGTCAAAAAAAAAAAAAAAAAAGACAAAACTATTTATTTAAATATCTTTTGGTCTATTTGTCATAGTAAATCTGTATTATATACTAATGTTGAGGAATAAACTCAAAGAAATATTGATTGATCTACTCAGGGAGACAGTGCAACAGTGGGGAAACTGTACATCATGGTGTGCAGGGGCTTGACTTTTAAGCTCCTGAAGATATGGGTTTGGAAAATGACTCCACTAAATACTGATGGTAGTTAGTATCTATAAGCCTCATTTACTGTATTGATAAAATGGGGATAAAAATACATTTCTTAAAAAGTTCACATGAAAATTAAACGATATAATGTATATAACATGCCGGGTATGGTTCATGGCCCATAAAAAGAATTTAATAAAGGTTAGCTTTATTAGTTATTCATTGGTAAAGTACCTTTGGAAACTATCTTTATGACCTAATCAAATGGTAAGTAACTGCAATCATCATTTGGAAACATTCAGATAAGAAAACTATTCCCCACATCTAAAATAAGTCCTCACAGCTATCACATGAGCACATTTCCTCTTGTTTGTTCCTCACAGACAATGGAGAATAGCTGGTCACCTTCATCTGTTTAATAACACTTCACATAATAGAAATCACTATAAACTGGCCTCTCTACTCACTCTTCCCCCAGGCTTAAAAAAAAAAAAAAAATCCCATCTCATTTAACCTTTTCAAATTGGGCTTGTTTTCCAACTCCTTAATAATCTTTGTGGCTCACCTTTGGATGCTGCACATTTTCTCAATTAATTATGAAGACACAAAATGCATACAGTGCTGTGAGCCTGCCTAGCACTGGCATATTGTGCGAATTACCGGGGTAGAAAATGAAGACAGGGAAGAGCTTTGGTTTCACGGCTGGATATTGTGCCACCTTTAAAAACAGTAATGCATTGCTGATGAAGCTCTCGGGTACTAACAATTTTACATAAAGGTTTCTTTCCTTGCCATGTAAATATCTGGATATTTCTCTGGTGCCTTTTTTCCTACCTTAAGTTTCTTTATCCTACTAAGGCAATGCATAGAAGTTAAAGAAAAATAATAGTAATGTGCCATAATGTTGTGGAAATGCAAAGCAATTTCCTAATGATAATGAAAATCAGCACTTTTATTGTAGTATGGAGACAATGGTTGCATGGTCAAAAACACTGGAAACTTACCTACCTGTTGAATACTTTCATTGGTACATGAAAACCCGAAGAGTCCAGTGGTCAATAAAAACGTTCAATTCATCTGACCAGGTTTTTTTTCAAACCCATTTCATGCTGGAAACTTTGGGGGATCGATACTTATTTCCAACAGAAATTGCATAGAATACACTGAAAATGTTAGTTTCACCCAAATCTATTATCATACACAAGCAAACTGAGGCCCAAAGTGATTACCTGTTTAGTTCATTTTATTTTTAGTCATCTAGAATTTTACCATTGTCCCTCATGCCCATGCACCTGTCCCCCCAGATATTTCTGATTGCTGCATTTTGACCCAAAATGGCTCAATGTGCTTTCATTGTCCTTCAACAAAGAGAAATAGCAACATTACAGATTTGTACTTAGAAATAATTTCTAACCTATCCCCTATTCATCTCCTTTCCATGTACTTCCTAAAGATATGTTGCTGCAAATGTTGCTGGAGAAAATGTGTATTAACTGTGTATTCTTTGACTGTAGACTAGAGACTAAGGTCTTTTATCTGTCTTGGAATATATATTTACATAGTCAGGTTTACTAGTTTCAAGTCCTGCTAACATGTAAGGAAATGACAAAGCATAAAGTCACCATGAAGTCACAAAATATCCTAAACGGTGATCAATATTAATGTATAAATGCATGTGTAATGCACACATCTCATTTTCCAGCTGGTGATTCCTGTTACCCAGAAAGAGTCTCCTGGAAGAGAATTGTACAAGTTCTTTCCTTTTAGCCTGGAAACTGAAAGACATGGAAAATATCCATTTTGAGGAAGAGGTCACTTTTTATTATTGTGCATGACCCAGGGCAAGTGTCTTCATTTCCACTCTAAAGAATAAACCATTTCAAACTCACACTGAGGCCCTCACATAACCGATGAGAGCAGGGTACTATCAAGAACCTGAATAAGAAAGAGCTTGAGAATTGATTTTCTATGTTGCTGTGACCAATCTGCTTTTCATTAGTTCCACTAACATCAGTACTAAATATATAAAAACAAGAGTTGTGTGTGTGTGGTGTGGCATGGTGTGTTGTTCTGTTTTTGTTTTATCTTAACATCATATCACCCCCCACAATGCTGTAGCCTTCCCATGAAAGGGACAAACAGTCCTCATCCTTCTCTTACTTGTCTTCCAGACCAAAATTTCCCTGTTTGCCCAAGTCAGCAAATGCCTTATACATAGGAAGCACTAGACTTGGCTCCTGAAAATATTGCCTGCTTGTTAAATCACCCACACTGGATAGGCCCTTAAAAAGCCAGACATGCCTTGAAATTTACTGCCACAAGCATATAGATCTTTCTAAGACCTGCAGTTCTCAAGTCTTTTCCCCAAACAAGGCTCCCGATATTCATCCCTGCAGAGGGCAACCAAGAGCCATGCTGCTGGCCAGATCCATCCTTGCACCCCGAAGAAACAGTGAGCACGGATTGCCTGGCTTGGGCTTTTGTAGGACCTTGACAGCTAATCAGAATCATGTGAATGGCTTTAAGCTGACCCATCTTTTCTTTTTAATTTAGCAGTATGAGCAACTGCTTGGGAAAGACCAATTAGGCTGACCCATCATTCCTTCAAAGGCTTGATTGTTCTGCTGCTTGGTCAAGTTCACACACTACACATAGATAGGCTGGAGAAGCCATATTCATAACATAAATCTACAGGCATTCTGACTTTTACTGACTCCAGCCCACTCCTTCTCTGCGTAGGCAGATTCGGTCTTATTTGGCATCTCAAAGATTGGCCCAACCCATCAGAGCTCCTTTAGACCATCCTAGAACAGATTTATTTCATTAATTAACCCCCCTTTGCACAAATGGAATCTAACAGTCATAAGCCACAATGCCATTAGCTTGGTAGCAAAGAGTTGCATAGCTATGCAGTGACATTTTAAAAAATTTCCCAGCTGAAGTTATCTCGTGTGCTGTGTTACCATTTAGAGCACAGCAAATTTGCCTCAAAGCTGACAATGTCCTGTTCCTCATTACAGTATCCCACGACTGCACCATTAAACATTCACGCAGTGGGCAGACATGCAGGGGGCCCCTACACAATTGCCCCAATCAGGCATATCCAGCTTCAGTTCAATATAATACTGCCTGCTTCCATTGCCTTGAAAAGTAAATTAACTCACTATCTGAGAAAACACAGGTTTAAAATAAAATGTCTCTGAGATTTGTGGAGCTCACTGTAGAGCTTGTTTGCTACTGCTTCTTGCTCCCATGTAGCAGGTACTCTGTAAAGACCTACACTCCTGACCAATTTTCAAATTACCCTTAGCACACTTTAACTTCATTAATGGCATCTCACGATTTCAGGCCCACAGGGAACCACAGAGAACACAGGACAAACTGAAAAATTAAACCATATTATAATAACACCCGAGACCAGTGTTCTCAGGGAACGATCCCGGGACTAGCAGCATCAACATTAACAGCACCTGGAAAGTTGCTAGAAAAGCAAACTCCTGGGTCCTACTCCACAACTGCTGGCTCGCAAATCCTGGGTCTAGCCAGCTGTGTGCAATAAGCCCTCCAGGTGAGTCTGATGCAAGCTACATTGCCTTCGACATTCTGGAGGCTTATAAGATTTGCAAGTTATGACGACATATAACAGTGTCACTTCATTTCATAACAACTTCGTCAAATAAGCAGAGCAGATATTAGCTTCTCCAACTCCCTGAAGATGAAATTATACTTTAGAAAGGGAATTTGTTTCAGAGCATTCTGTTGCTAAATGTTAAAGCAAGACTAGGTCACAGGGTTTCATTCTACTGCCTCCCCCTCCTTGACTAGCAAGGCAGCTACTAAATGGAGGCTCAGCTGGCCCTAGTGACTATCCTGGTTTGGCTGGCCAGGTAAAATCCCTAAAGGCCAAGCACCATGAAAGTAATTTTTTAAAAAATTTAGAAAATTGGATTAAGGACAGGGTACAAAGCTAAGGAATGAGGAGAATCCAAAATCCCAACAAAGACAGTATATGAGGTGAGAGAAAGCAGACACACCATAAAAAGTAGAAAAAAAAAAAAAGAAGAAGAAAAGGAGGAGAGCCCATTTAAAAGATGGAAGAGGGCCTGGCTTAAATATTTTTCTTAGGCCATGTGGTGAGAAGAAAAATCATTCAGATTCAGAACAATGTCTATGACAGATATGGAAGCCACAATTGTTTTGGCCCCAAACACTTTCAAGACAGTCCACCGCCCCCCCATTTATCTTTGCCTCTCAATTACCAAAAATCAGTGTTTCTAATAGTGATAGTAGACCAACTGTACAGAAGTATCAGATTGTTTAAAATTCAGACTTCTGAGCAACACATTAAATTGACCAGATCTGGGGATGGGGCACAGAATCACTCTATGCCATGTCTCAGGTGAGCTTTCTAATTTAAGGTTGCTAGCTAGACCAATGAGTTCATGATCTGTGTTAGTGTTGTCTCTCTCTGTGTGTGTATATGTGTGTTGTGTGCACATGCATGAACTAAATAGGATTGGTGACTAAAAAGAGAAAACAAACTTCCTTCTTGACATCCAAGGAAGGCCAAGAAAAAGAGCTCTGGTTTGAACCCAGAGTATAAGAAAAAAGACCCAGGACAAAATGGAAAAGCCCTTTGTGTGAGTGATCCCTATCTGAACTGAGTAACAAGGAAATAGCGTATATAATGGACCTATGTGGTCATGCCTGCTCAGACATATCACCATATTATGGTAAAAATAAATATTATTTGTTCTCAAAGTACAAATATTGCACAAATATACATTATATTAAAATTATTCCCAGGCAGCATGATTCCATGGAGAAGTAAAGAGTAATTTATGGGTCCAAGGATAGAGTGTCTGGAATATCATCTTCCCTGCCTCACCCCAAGTCCCTCCTTCTAACTAACAGGATACAAAGTGCTCATGCAGTAACACAACTGGATAGATTTCTATTTGTGTGAAAGGTCCTGACACTATTTCTTCATGCCATTCTCTGTCACTCAAATATTAAGAAAAAGTCAGAAAAAAACAAATATCTAATAAATAAATGAATTGGCCCAACCCATCTCAAGTCAATTCAATCTGCTCCAACTAATACTTTTTTTTTTTTTTTAATGCCTAAACCAATGTTCCCCAACATACGCTCCCAGAGATTATGATTTAATTGGTTTGGGATGTGGTCTGGGCTTTGGAACTTTCAAAGATCCTCATCTGATTCCAATGTTCAGATAACTTAGGGAATCATAACTTTAAATTAATCACATAAAGTGAAAGTAAAGTGAGCACTGAGTATAGTACTCAAATGCAATTATTTTCTCTGTGTTAAGCCTTTCAGTGGGTCCACTTTGCATAGACTATGTTTTTGGTCTCATAGGGTGAACCTCAAGTCTTCAGCAAGAAAAGGCAGCCCTGACCATTGCTGATCTTTCCACGTTAACGTCTGTCTTCCTACCTAGCAATTCACACTCAAGAAATGGGAAAAGTGTCTGCCTTTCGTTCAGGTCACGATCCCAAGGTCCTGGGATCATATCCTGCATCGGGCTCCCTGCTCAGTAGGGAGTCTACTTCTCCCTCTCTCTCTCCTCCTGCTTGTGATCTCTCCTTCTCTCTCTCAAATAAATACATAAAATCTTTTTTAAAAAAATGTGAGACTTTTCCCATATGAAGATGTTCAACAATTATCTGTTGAATAAGTAAATGAAACTGAGAAAGTATTTCCCGAATGGATATCTAGAACCTCTCTAACATGCACAAGAGTAAAAACTGGGAGTGCTTTGTGGACTTGGGAGGCAGGGCAATATATTATTTATTTATTTAATTTACCAGCTGGTTTGCTGTCATTTTCAATCACCAATTATCAAATATACCAAATGCTTTGTTCTGAGGCTTAGTTTGTGTCAGAGCTACTAAGATGCGAGCCCTGATGATTGTCTTTCCAACTGCACTTGTTCTGCATGGTTCTTCCTCTTGTGTTGCCACCTTCTGGTTTCTGTAGCTTGCAGCCACACCTGCTCACATGCTGGCTTGGCAAGGTCTATCTTCAGTGGAAAATACCGTATCTCATCACTGTATAGAATGAAAATAGAAGTCGAACAAGAAAGAGGGGTGGGGGATCCCTGGGTGGCCTAGCGGTTTGGTGCCTGCCTTTGGCCCAGGGCGATCCTGGAGACCTGGGATCGAATCCCACGTCGGGCTCCCTGCATGGAGCCTGCTTCTCCCTCTGCCTGTGTCTCTGCCTCTCTGTCTCTCTCTGTGTGACTATCATGAATAAATAAATAAAATCTTTAAAAAAAAAAAAAAAGAAAAAAAAGAAAGGGGTGGAATCGCACTTCCTTTCCCTTGGCCTTAGACACAAGTTTCAGAGATTAACACGTCAAATATACCGGGATCCAGAAACATACATCTCAAGGAAGTGCATGCATTTCTGTCATCCCTTTTCCTGGTTTGGTTGCTTTTCCTGAGAAGCCACGTCTCTGTCACACCCAGCCATATCCGGTCCAGCCTATCCAAAAATCTCAGAATAGCCACTCATGTATATCCAAAATAACAGCCTACAAATATCTTTCCCAGCAATTTGAGCAGGAACTCCAACCAAAACGTTGGTCACTGTCTCACCCACATTCTTCCTGACCTCTAGTGTTTGCTTGTTTGTTTGATTGATTGATTCCTGGCTACCCACTCTGTCTTAATGAAGGTCTGGTTCTATCTTTTCAAATGACATTAGATTGAAAGCAAGCAAAGTGCATTATTCCAAACTACCTGAGAAAACATCGTTGCTCCACAAAGGGACTGAGTCTGTTGGGCTCTACAATAGAGATTTATTGTGACTCTTTAACTTAATAAAGTTACTTTGAGGGCAAAATAAACAGTCTTGGGAAAAAAAAGCATCAGAAATTGCTACCCCTGTGGAGAGCTGGCAGCCAGCCCTCTTGTCTATCCAAATATGTACTTACCATTGCCAAACACAAGATAGCACATTTATATCAAATCCATAAACTTTCTCTGGGCTTAATAGTGTGAATCTACTCAAATGTATGGCAAAAAGTAGATCTGAAATTAGAGGCACACCTCCCACCACTGACCAATACATCACATAGGAAAACATAAACACAGGTACATTCAGAAATTATATAATAAGGGCATGCTGGACTTATGCCATGTCATTTGACATTTTCCAGGAGATTTCAGAAGCTAATGTATTTGCTCCCAGTGACACTTGTAGATAATGTATTCGTTGTTAATGAAGACATAAAGAAACTGATCTGGAGCTGGTACATTTCACAAATTGAAGTGGCTTATTATGATATTTCAGGGAAGGTGTTTTTAGTTTTGTTGTAAATAGAATACCAAAGATGAACAGGCGTTTGTGCTTGGACATGAGCAAGCATACCAAGACAACACTGATATTTAAAAGTATCTGGACAAGGAAAAATCAGGTGAATACAAAAGAAGGTTTTGGTTGTTTTTTGTTTTTTTTTTTTTTTTTTTTTTTGAGTATCTATTATGTACCGAGCCTTCTATAAAATGCTTACAGCATAAACTTCATACACTGGGCTTACATTTCCAATTGGCTTTCACCTTAATTCTTGAGAACCATACCAGAAAGGATTTGCTTAATATTTAAGGTATATTTTTATGTTTTTTAATAGATAAATGCCAGCTTATTTTTTACATAAAGTTTGTAATGTCCTTTCTGTTTGCGGTTGCAGGGCTGAATAAGGAGACTGAAGAGAGAGTAGGGGTGTAGGAAACTTCTTACCCAGTAAAGTCAGTAACACCATTAGTCAATTTGGACACTCCCAAATATGGCACCTTATAAACTTGTTTTTGAGGTTAATGATTTTCCCTTCAGGTTTACATTTTGCATCCAGTGTCTTTTTTCTTAAAGAGGCTAATTGTGTCAATGAGACTAAGCATAAACATGAGAACTTTTTTTAAGCCCCAAATAAGGAAGAATTGCTGAGATTTAAGAGTGCAATATTTTATTCTTCAGAAGTAGGGATAAGACTATTTATTATTTTAAACCTGGGATCTGAATGGCCTTTGAAAATAAGTAATGATGCAAATAGGTTATTGATTACCTCTCATACTACAGTCTGAGAGAGCAAGGATCTGGTTCCTCATTTGACCAGAAGGAAGGGATGATTTTTTTTTTTAATGGAAATAAGTTTACAGTTTTTAAGTTATAACAGTAATGGTGATTTATTATAAAAATTCAAATACCAGAAGGTAAACACCAGAAGACTATTGCACATGGTATTAGATTGTTTACAGGTTAAATAAACAACCTCAAGAAGCCATAGCAATAATTATTATTCTCATAAATCTGGAAAAACATTTTCTGACTTATGTGGGAGTTAAAGGAAAATTGGGGCATATCAACATACAGGAAGAGATGAGAGAATTAAAAAATGGGATGGATTCTATTCATAAATATATGAATTTACCACCCATTAAAATATCCACCACAAACAGCTGTTAAAAAATTGAGATAGTATAGGCAATGTTCTCACAACATGATGGGCACCAAGTGAATATTATTTCTCTATTCTCACCTTCTTTTTCACTGCCAAGAAACTGATATTATACTAACACTTCTTGAGCAACTTTTTAAACTGATCTCCCAAACCTTATATTTACAAAAAGCAAACAAATGAAAAAAAAGTTCAAGATAATTATTCATCAGAAAAATACAAATAAAGATGATATCACTAACAACCTGAAGAATGATAATTAATAATATAAAGGGTTGAGGAGAATGAAAACTCTTTTGAATTGTTGATGGGGCTATGACCTGGTACAATGACTTTAGAAAAATATTTGACAGCACCTATTAAATATATATACTCCATGACCTATAACTCCTTCTCTGAGTATATATACATTGTAATGAGTGTTTCGTCCTCCAAATTACATATACAACAGTTGTCACATAGTAGCCCCTCAGTGGAAAAAAAAAACAAATATTCATCAACAGGAGCATAAATAAATTGTGGTACCTAACTAGAACAGAATCTTATTCAACCATAAAAAAGAATGAATGAAAGGTACACATAATAATGTAGGTGAACATCATGGACATAATGATGGAGAAAGAATTCAAGTTAAAAACATCCATTCTGGGGATCCCTGGGTGGCTCAGCAGTTTGGTGCCTGCCTTCAGCCCAGGGCATGATCCTGGAGTCCCAGGATCGAGTCCCACATCGGGCTCCTTACATGAAACCTGCTTCTCCCTCTGCCTGTGTCTCTGCCCCTCTCTCTCTCATGAATAAATGAATAAAATCTTTAAAATAAAAAAAAGATGTGGTTTGAAGTTTCAACTGTTTAAAAAAAAACATCTGTTCTATATATATTTTTTATAGAATATTCAAAAAGAGGTAAAACAGAGTAATGGCTCCTCTTGGGGTATATACTGACTGTAGGGTGGGGTGGGAACCTTTCAGAGTGTTAGAAATGTTCTGTATCCTACTATGCATGGTGTTGAAAGAAGTTTATGCAATATGCAAAAATCCATTAAGATTTTCATTTAAAATCTGTGCACTTCAATATATACATGCATGATATAACTCAACAAAATCAAGCAGCTCAAAATGAAATCTGCGATCCAATTAAAGAAAAAAAAAGAGAAATCTGAATCCAAATACTTTTCATCAACTTTTTGTTATAGTTTAATGTTGTTCCATGTTTATGTATCTCTTTATTTTGTAAATTTGAGAAAATTATAGCCTAGAAACTAGTAATTCCATACCCCAAAATATCTAACATATCTAATTGTTTTTATGAAATTGAAAAAAGAGCTCTAGTATAACATAAAATATTTTTTTATGAGAGACAGTGCTCTCAATAATTCACACATTATTCTATTTTATTCTCAAATTAGACTTGTGAGGTAAATTCTACTATTTATTTTATAGATAAGGAAACTGATGCATAGAGGAGTTAAGGAGATTATGTAAGATTAGCTAGTAAATGATAAGGACAATGGCAGACTTTAGAATCTGCGGCTCTCTCAATCCAAAGATGATATAATTAAGCAGTCCACAGAACCGTCACAGGACTGACATAACTATTCAGATTTTATGGCAAATAACACAAAGACTAAGCAGACAATACTCCAATTCCCTCCATAGGTATTATTGTCTTCAAAAAGGTAAACGTATGATGCATTCTATCTTTAAGAGGTGAAGTTCTTTTGTAGCTTCTAGATCATTCTCCTATCAACTTGTTGAATATTTCCTCAACAACTCTCCTCAACCAATGGTGGAATGAGGCTTCTTCATTACTTCAACAACAGAGAACCTTTAGACACAATTTGTCTGCTTACTGATCACTTTTTCTCTGCTTCATTTCTTTGAGAAAACATCTAAGATCAAATGTAAGCTGTTTGTAGCCTTCATTCACCTGTCAGTGAATGAACACATTGACGAATATTTCCCAAGTGAAGAAATAAGGCTGATTTCTCCTGGAAGGATGAGATATTGAGAAAGTGAAGATATGGCATGATTTTGCTAGACCTAGTGAAATAGGACATTAGGCTAACATTTTAAACCATACTCCTCCTATTTCCCCAGAGAAGAAAAAAAAAGACAAAAATGAAGCAATATTTTAGTGTTTCTAACATGTATATCTATTTCAGGTGACAATATCTTATTTGATCAATTTTTAAATAGTTTGCTCTTTAACACGTAACTTTCCTTTTCTTAAACGTTTTGGTACATAAATACTACTTTCAAGGAAATTCTGGTATCCTTCTGACAAAGCATACTTACAAGAGGTGATATTCCCCACAGAACAAGCAAATGAGGAGTCTATTCATTGGTCTAAGAGCCAAGGTGACTGAAATTTAAATGGAGCCAGTGAGTTGCTTCTGCTAAGGCTTCACCTTGGCCCTAACAAAGTCAGACAGCAAGAGAGACTCAATAGAAGCAGAGTTGACATTAAGATTTTTCTTTTTCCTATTTAATGGATGTGGCAGTGTTTTTCCTTTCCTCCAATTCTAATTTTCACTTCTAAATGAGTCTTAAAAAGAACACAACTTTATTTTCTTAGCAGTGTTAGGTTTATAACAAAACTGAGAAAAGGTACAGAGATTTCCTGTACACCCTCCTTCCCCAGGCACCCACAACCCCCTCCCCAGTATCCACATCTCCACCAGCACCATACATTTGTTATAATTGATGAACCTACATTGACACATCATTATCACCCAAAGTCCGTAGCGCATGTTACAATTCACTTTCAGTTTTGTACATTCTATGGGTTTGGACAGATGCGTAATGACACGTACTCATCATAATTCCGTACAGAGTATTTTCACTACCCTAAAACTCTCCTATGTTCCACCTATTCATTTCTCCCCCCATCCCAACTACCAGCTCTGGTGATCGCTAATCTTTCTACTGTCTCCATAATTTTGTCTTTTCCAGAATGTCATAGAGTTGAAATCATACAGAATGTAGCCTTTTCAAATTGGCTTCTTTTACTTAGTAAAATGCATTTAACATTCCTCCCTGCCTTTCCTGGTTTGATAGTTTCATTTCTATTTAGCACTGAATAATATTCCACTGTACACATGGACCATAATTTATTTCTCCATACACCTATTGAAGGACAAGTTTATGAATTATGCATTGAGCTGCTATAAGCATTTGTGTGCAAGGTTTTGGTGTGGCCATATGTTGTATGGGTAAATACCAAGGAGCACAATTGCCGGATCATATGTTAATAGTATGTTTAGTTTTGTGAGAAACGGCAAACTGTCTTCCAAAGTGGCTGAACTATTTCACATTCCCACCAGCAACGAATGGAAGCTCCTGTTGCTCCACTAAGCGATTCCTGATGGAGGAAAATTTCTATGCATTTTATGCCTTAAGTAACCTGGATCTCTTTTTAAAGAGCTTATTGCGCCCCGTTTTGCTTTGCTCTTCTAATTATTGAACAATTAATGTCACCATTATTGATCACAATTTGTAGACCATGTTTATTTTTACCATTATATGCAATAATTTCATGTCCCTCTCCTAAGGGAATCATTCAATATGAAGATCAGAAACAAGACAATCTTGTTTTTGTTAAAAACAACACTTAAGAAAAATGCAAAGTTAAATAAAACAAATAATTCAGGAATAAAGCAGTAAGGAGGACTACCTGTTTCCCTGATTTTTATGACTCTAATGCCTTGGACTTGAACATTAATACAGCAGAGGCCTTCTCTGCACATGGCACATGCTGTTATTCTTCACAACAAATATCAGACATCCAGGAAGGAATGATTGCAATCTTAACTTTAAAAAGAGACAGAGGAAGAGAGAGAGAGAGATTCATGCAGCAAAAACAAAACCAGTCAATGCTATGGAATTAAAACGGAGTGTTAGTTTTATTTTTGAAGTACAATCGGAGGATCTTGGTAAAATCTGACCATGATTATCAAACACAGCAGCTTGCTAGGGGTCCAGGGCTTTTCCAGTCCAGATGCTTTCATTCTACTCTGTGTCTCCGGCTAATTCAAGGTTAGATGTCAGGACTCCATTTGCTCCAATGCTATGAACCATAAATAGCTCTAGCCTTGGATGGTTAGAAGACTCCCGAAAGTTTTGAAGAATGAGAACAAATGGTCGTGTGGGTTTCAAAGTTGGCTTGCACCTTTCATTGCCTTATTTGTTGTTCTGTTTTGTTTTGTTTAACTGTGTCTGCCCAGCACATTAGTCCACGAAGTCCTTCGGGTTGAACTGTGACCTGTGACCTCACTCCACTTAAAAATAGACCACTCACATTTGGGAGAAGTCCAGATCTGCTTCCAGCTTGCAACCTAACTGCTCCAGCCTCCTTGTCGCTCTGTGCTCACTACCGTTCATGTGCAAGTTACAAAAGCCAGAGCAATCTGCAGCCTCCATCAAGGGCAGGGCTCCAATTTAAGAGTAATGGCTGGAGTAGGTGTTATTTGTACCCCGTGTCAAGCGGTGATTGTTCACATCTGGCTGCAAGCTGAATAGGGCTTTAGATTATTCAGAGCAGTGCAGAAAACTGGTGGTGAGGTGGGTGGGGGTTGGGAAGGTGATTTTGACTTATCTTGTGGTTTTCAGGCAAGTAACCAGTGACCTTATTAATACAGAAACATAATCAAGTATGTTCTCTTTAATAACGAGGGATCCCATGGACATATATCCATTCTCACCAATGCCACAAAGTCAAAAGAATCAGCCTATTAAGGTATCAAAGTAGAAATGGCATTCTTGCCTGTAAGCTTTTCTGAGAAGGATATTGATTATGATGCAACAAAGAGGTGGCCGCCACTCACAGACACCGCTCGCACGTACACGTGTGCATATATGTGTTAATATCAGCTGAGGTTTCACATCTAATTTCTCCAGAGCACAGAAGCAATGATATTGAAAAATCTTATTTCTGCTCTCTTCTTCTTCCCCTTTTCCTCCTCCTTGGCCCTTTTGGATAATGTAAACAAAGAATACATGGCTAGGGCTCAGTTCTTATACCCAAGGATTAGGATGAAGCCACAGGTAAAAGCTGTGTGAATACTGATAGAGAGACTCTAAGACGTCCCGGCTACTGCTTTTTCTTGAGAGAAATCTCCTGGGGTGAAAAGCACACACAACATCAGTTGCTATTCAAATATTTCATCTCATGCACTGATGCAGAGCTGCATAAAAATGTATGTTGAGGACATACCATTCTATGTGACAGAAAAATAGAAATGTGGATTATAATTAGAGAGCACCTAAAAAAATCCACTACATGGGAAGCTAACCACAGATTTGAAAAATTAAAACAATATAGAAAATAGAATTTAAGCCTAAGAAAGCAATTTATTCTTCAATAAACCTGAAGATCTGGTTAGGGTTGTCCTTTTCTCTGAAATGTTCCTTGCTACCTCTTCCAATATTAGTTTGCAAAACTGAGTTAGTCCTAGAGCAACAGATAGTAAAATATACCCCCAAAAGTATGAATTACCTTGTCATTCTTTTAATATCATGCCATGAGATAATGTAAATCAGATAAGGAGATGATTAAACAGGTCTTTTTTTTTTTTTAACTACACAATTGAACCTCAAAGAAATAACGCAGAAAAGATAATTTTTTAAGCTGTCATCTTGACAGCTGCCCTTTAATTCATTTTTAGGTAGGGACCTTGCATAATACATAAGAAACCTGGAGAACAAAAGGTATAAATGGTGATGCTCCAATGTACAAGATCGCTTTGGGTATTTGTCTTCCTCTGCAAGGCTGCAGCCTTCAGCTAAAATACATAAGATTGGGTTAGGATAGTATGCCCTTTATTTCCTTTTATTTTGTAGATCTTTATGAGAACTCAGCAACAAGAATTAGAATTTCGCAGGTATGCACACACTCCTGAAATAGATATGATTTTGACTTTCAGAGTCTGATTTTTCTAAAGTGTAATCCACAGCAGTATGATCAGTATGATGAAACTACTCTGTTCTGGGATATTGGAAAACATGATTTCAATGAAAACAATTAATGTTCGAGATGACCACTGGAATCGTCTTTCTTCCTCTGGGGGCACTTTTTTTTTCTACTTGGTCCATCCTTGGGAGACTAGCATCCATCATCATACAGTTATCTGCCTTTCTTGCCATCTGTACATTTTGCAGGAACCACATGAGTGTTTTGCAAGCTTCATTTTCAGACTTGCTACTTGCACTGATAAACACTGTGGATTGCACTTTGTACTCTGGTACACTGGAGTGCCTACAAGAGCCTGCACCTTCTGGTATTCACACCTTTGGGTAATGCCTTCTCCTTAAATCTGGGCTGGGTCTGAACCTTATATTGAACAACAAAACAATGGAAGCAGCATTGTCCCAGTTCCAGGCCTGAGGAGGGAAAAGGCCTGGAAGCTTCTGCTTTTGCATTCCTGGGAGCCTTGGCTTCCCTATGAGAAGTCTGGCTACCTGGCTAGAGAGACCATGTGATGAGACCACGTGGAGAGAACATACAGAGAAGCAGAAACCCTGAGTCTACAGGAGGAAAACTGATTCCCCAGTTGAAAGAGAAAATGGAAGTCCCAGATATATGACCCCAGTTGGGCCACGCCGAGCCATACACCTCTTACAATCCCAATAAACTGTTGCCTTGTGCCATGATGAGAAGAGATTAAAGGGTGGTTGTTTGAAGCCACAGAGGTTTATAAGTGTTTGTTTATAGTGATATACAACCAAAATATTTCTATTGACTTGACTGCCTTTACATTTTTAAAAGTCAAATAGAATTTATTTTTCACAACCAGTAATACACAGGCCCTCTTCGATTATGATACTGTATCCAGCATCCCCAGCTTTGAGTCAGTCTCCTAGATTGAGAGTCTCTAAGAGACTGGATAATGCAATTCTTAGAGAAAAAAACTCTTTAATGGCTTTAGGTCTTTAAAACTATTAGTTCATGTGATATCTAGAGGAGCTTCTTATTTCCTTTCTCAATGAAGATACTCTTACGTGTTGCCTTTCTTCTTGGCAACTCTTAGGCTAAGGGGAACAATTTTCTAATCAAGAAAACCCCTAAGGGAAACTGAGAGAAAGATAAGAATGATTTCAACTCAGGAGAATGCATTCCAATCTAGAAAGCAAAATCTCCCTGGACTCTCTCGATCTTCCTGGGTTTAGAGTGAGCACTGAGATGATATTCCATTTTCACATCACATCTATTCATTTGTGGAGAATTAAACAAACTTACAAAGAACTCCATGATGTGTCAGAAGTGCCATTTTCCTTCTGCTACTTTTTTTTAAACCTTTTAGTACCCATCAAATATAAGGTGATAAAGTTCAAGAGTAATCTATTTCTCTCAGATCTTTTGAAACCAACTAGATTTAAAAAAAAAAAATCCATCACAGTTGAGACATTATACTCTTTTCTTTTTAATGTTTGTTTCAATATGTAGAGCTATCCAGAAAGGATAAGCATATGAAATGGTTGGATGGAAGGATGGAGATACATAAATGAACTTATATGAATGAATGAAGCTGGATTAAGTAAAGAATGAGAAGTTAAAATACTACAAATACATCTCATACTGAACATTTATTGAGGTTTATCACTAGAAGATAAAATAGAGCCATATTTGGAAGGCAGGAAGAATGTTAATATAGTCCTGGAAGAAGAAAACTGGAAGGTCAGTGGACTTGAAAATAAAGGAGAGAAAAATAAATTCCCTGTTGTCTGGGACAGGAGATGGCAGGACAGAGGCCAGCAGTGTCCTGTAGGCACTGTAGAGCCACTACTGGATGCCATTCATGCATCCTTTTGGTCTAGGAAAATAAGCAGAGAGAATACAGAGGCCAGGAAGCTTGCCAACCCCATCATACCAGACAGATTCCAGTACTTCCTAGTAGGGTCCATTTGGCTCATTTCTGGGAGGAGCAGAATTTGAGGTCAAATATTAGATACCGTACATAGAAGCAGAAAAAAGTGAATGACTGTAAATGTATCCACTAATTGCTATGCAAGCAATGAATAGAAAGCTCAGGGAGTGTGAAAATATGAAGAAAATTGCCTGTATCATCTAGAAAAAAACTCATAAATGTGCAGACGACAGGAATGCTAGAAAGCAGAATTATCTATTATATAGAGGAAAGGGAAAGGGGGTGGGTGGTGGCTTTAGGGCAAATCCAAATCTGTCTTTGTTCTAAAGACAACATTACAAATACCTTGCTATGTAAAAAAAACTACCCTAGTCCCAAGGAGTTAAAACAACACTGATTTATTTGCTCATAATTCTGCAATTTGGGCTGAATTGTCTTTTACATGGTATCAGTTGGTGTGGCTCAGCTAGGGCTGAGTACATACTTTCACATGTACTACTCACTTGGTAGTCTGGGAAACTGATGCCACTTCTCAGCTTGAAGCTCATGGGCTGCCAGCAAGGCCTTTGTTCTTCCTCAATTGGCCTCTTTCTGGACTTAGGTTCATCTGTCCTCTGGACCTCAAAGATTCAAGTCATTTCCACATGCAAAGTCTATTTACTCCCCTCTATGATCCATAAAACTTCATCTCATTACAGCATGGTCTTAGGTTTAAAGTCCAGATACTCACCATCTAAATTCAGACACAGATAAGGTTCATCAGGCGTAGCTCCACTTGATTTAAAGATCTGTGAGCAAATGAGATAGACTTTCCCTCCCTCACATCCCCAACACACAATTGTAAATCAGGAATAGGAAAATCATAATAGAAACTCCCATTCAAAACCAGGGTACAGAAGGCATGTAGTATCATTGGTCAAAGAAATTCTGAAATCTGTTAGGGTAAACATAAACAGTTCCTTGATCAGGGTCTAGGATTGTTTCCCCACAAAACAATCCTCTGACCTGTCCTTCCTTTTCCATAATAAGTAACCCATATTTGTAGATAAGGAGCTTTCTCAATCTACTTGCTGCCAATAGAATGTCAAAGGTCCAAAGTTTCCTTAATTCGGAACTGTATCTGTCCCTTTTAATCCAAATCGGAAATCCTTCTATTAGCACAATTATCTTAAAAGCTTTGTAGATTTCCAATGAATCTCACTGCAGTTCATTAATCCCATTACTATGAAACATAAATGTTACAACATACCTCTTCAAAAAAGACTCCTCTGTAGTTTTGGCCATGGCACAATGTCCTATAATATTTAAACTTCCTTTGTTTATCTGAGGAGCTCAGTGTGGCAAACTTTTACGATGCTCAGAAACCCTGTTGTCTAGCAGAGAGAATCTAGGAAACACCACTTTAAGTCTTTCAAAGGAATTAACAAATGGCCTTAAGATCTGACCCTAAACCAGACATCACATTTCATCAACAACGACCTGATTTGATCCTTGCCCTAAGGCCATTTATAATTTTGAGAATTATTTGACAAATGGAAAAGCTGGGAATGAAAAGCAACTTTATATTTGAATGAACCAAATCCTGACTTCTTTCTAATTCTTTTTAATTTTGCTTGACAACTAAAATTTCCTTGTTACTGCATCTCACGCCTTTTACCTTTATCAGAGGAAATACACTGGCACTTTCAACTTTCTGCTTGGCAATCTCCATAGCCAGATCCACAACCTGATGGAGTATCTTCCATATCACCTGCCTTACCACAGGTAGAAGTCTCCCACTCACTTCTCTGTCGGTCCCATTTCCTCCAGGGATCAAGAGGAACTTCCTTCCACCTGCACAGCTGATAGGAAAGTCTCCTTGAGGCCGTTCACAAGTTCTGCCCACCACCTAATCCCAAAACCAATTAATACCATGTGGTTCAGCTTTTTGTTATGGTGACATGCCACTTGCAGGTACCAAAATTTTTTTTCATTTTCTGTTGCTGCCTTAAAAAAAAAAAAAAAAAAAAAAAAAAAATCACCCACAGCTTAATAATAGCTTACTAGTGCTCACCATCATCAGTTGACTTGGCGTTTTTTTCTGCTCTGCCGACTGCTGACTGATGGCAAGCAGGTTTAAAATACCCTCACTCCTAAGATAAGTTGGTGCTGGCTGGCTGTTGGGAGCCCAATTGAGGCTGTCTGCCTGGGACCTTCGGTCTCTCTGCTGGCAGGGTTCCTGGGTTAGCTCTCTATGTGCTTATCTTGAACATTCCCAAACACGAAGTTCTCAGGGAAGTAAGGCTTCTTACCAGTGGCTGATTTCCACAAGCACAAAAGTAGAAGCTGCCAGGCTATTGTAAGTCTCAAGTCCAGAAATGGCACGGTATCATTTCTGCCTCATTCCATTGTTTAAGGCAAGTCACATGCAAAGGGAGTTGACCTCAGGAGGTGTGATTTACAGGGGGGCACAGAAGTTAACAGTCTGTCACAATAAAATTCAGTTCCCTTTGCTACAAGGGAATAGTAGCACAAGGGACCTTAAAGTGTGGTCCCCAGACCAGCAGCATCAGTATAACCAGGAAACTGTTTCCAAACACCAATTCTTGGGCTGCATTCCAGAAGCACTGAATCAGAAATTCTAAAGACAGGTGCACAGATCTATGTTTATCAAGCCTTGCAGGTAATACGGATGCAGACAAAAGTTTGAGAATTCAAGGGCAAAAGAAATATATTAGATTACATTTGTGTCATATGTGGGAAATGTTAAAGCATAGCCAACTAGTTAACACTTAATATGAGTGTTAACTTAACTTGTACTTTTTAACTTGCTATTAGTTGTAAGAAATTTGTTTTGCTAGCAGTGTTCTATGACTATTAATATTAACTATTCTCTATACTATAAGCATAGCTGATAATTAACAATTTTCCTTGTTTCTATACACACACACACACACTTTTCCTTCTATTTTTTCACCCTTGCTGTTGTTGGTTTTATTGTTGTTTTAATATTTTATGTTTCAATGATGAGTATTTTTGTCACACATAGTTGTGTATTCCCAGACATGTGAATAAGGAGGTGGACGATGGTAAAGAAAAATACTGGCATACATGACAAATGTCACCAAGAGCCATGAACAATTTTTTTCTGTGAAATTATTTTTGAAAACAACTTGAAAATGTAAATTTCAGATGCAGTCACTGAGTTAGTAAGGGATTAGCATCTTGTCCAAGGACATTTGGTAGAGAAAAAAATTATACTTATATATTGATCATTCTCTGTTCGTTCCACTGAGGTTATGCATGTGCCATAACTTCAGGCTGCCTCACAATCCTCCAAAGTAGTCAAGTGTTTGCAAAATTAGCCTCTCAAAATATTGCAACTGCAAATGGCCTATTGAATTCCATTAATTGATTAAATTTGCCATGCCATTAGAGCGGCATGTCTGATTGCCAATAAAAATGAATCACGGGAAGTGGCTTGTTGGGCATGAAAAGACAAAAATAAAAAGGATCCAAATATCTTCTTGGAACCAGAAAGAAATTTGTAGCACTAATCTCTGTGCAAAAGTTCTAAAATCAAATGACATACTTGATGAGGGTACTGAGAGCAGTTGTGGCCAGAAGAGCCTTGAGCACATTCTATTTTCTTTATTTCAGCCAATGCTTATGGAGCACATTACATGTGCCAGGCCCCATTCTACATCACAGAGTCCCTATACCATCCTGGGTGGTAGGCAGTATTATTATTCACATTTTATAAACGAAGAAACAAAGTCAAGTAGCAAGATTGGGATCTGAACTCAGACCTGCTACAGAGTTCATGCTCCTATCCATAGTGTGAAATGGATTCTTTACATTGATTTTAGACTCTCACTGTGAAAATATTTGGTTATGGACCAATATGGCAAATTTTGAAGAAGTTAAAACAATATTCTTACAGTCTAGCCATCTCAAATTAAAGTGGGGGCTAGCACCATAGAGCAGATAATAACCTTCTCCCTACACAGTTGCTTAATTTTATAAGGTCCTGAACACACTCCATCTCATTTGATTCACAAAATTCTCAAAAGGGCTTTGTTCCAATCCGATCTTATGGGAAAAAAAAAAAAGAAAAAAGGAAAAAAGAGCCTTCAAAAGATTAACTAATTTTGGCAGTTTGTACAACTGGTAGGTGCCACGGCCAGAATTCTTTGCCAGTGTGCTGATGTCAAGTCCCAAACTTTTCCTGGAAACTCCAGAAGTTCTCAAAAGTCAACTAACAATTCACAGAAGAAAAAAAAAAAATAGCAGGGGAGATTGTAACCAATTTCCTCAGCCTTATTTATCCCTCTGAACAGCAAAATCCCTGAGCTATATATAGGTCTTTAAAATGAGGCATAATTTTTTATCTTACTTTATTTCAAATAAACTTCAAAGATATACTCCTAATGCATCCCCTACTCTTACATTTTAATTTCTTCCAGTGGGAGAGACAGAATGAAAATAGAGACAGATATCTGGGGTAACCCAATTCCTGTTTTAGGGTGCTCACAAGCAGGAGTGCAATGGGAAGTGAAGTGACCTTTCCCAAGTATTTCCTGGGAGACAACTGCCTGACAGTCATAACTGTGGTGACAGAACATAGTTTTCCTTTCCTTAGGGTGCACCTAGCACCTAAAGACAGGTAGCACTTGATGGCTCTCTCTACTGGGTAAGTGTATATTCGTAAAAAATAATCAGTCCCATGACCCCATTTCCACTCTGCCTCCCTTCAGCACACTTCCTGAGCAGCCACTAAGTTTAAGAAAGCTTAGAGCAAAAAGAAGAAAAGAGTGCATACAAAGGGAGGACTGAATATTTGGGGAAGGCCTCCATAAAACCAAACAACCGGGAAGCAACGTGGGTTACAGATAAGCAAGCACTCAGGGTGGGGGGTTAGAAGAAGGGCAGGGCTGGAGAAGATTCATATTACATCCAAGGAGACAGACTAGCCCCCATTCGGCCTGGAATCTGCTAACTAGCAGGACCGACCACAGTCAGCTTCACTCTGGCTCAAGTGAAGTAGACACTTAGCCGCATCTGTTGTATGAATTTCTGTCTGTGTTCTGGGTGCTCAGGGCAAACAGTGTTTCCATTTTTTCCCCCCATTTCATGCATCATTTCAGAGTTGTGTAGTCACTGTGCAGAAACTATGGGTGCTGATTTTAACAAGTAGGAAAACAAGAATCGGAGAGCCTGCGTTGCCTACATCTGCCCCTCTCATTTCCAAACCAGAGGATGGGAGGAAAAGGGCAAGAACCAAATTAACAACAGAGGATCCCGTGTCTGCCCAAGTGTCCCATTTTAACTAAGAGGCAAGTGTGTGTAATCCCTTCAGAGAATCAGACTGCTGGTTGGCGGGCCTGGGGGCCCAGAACACCTGCACCGTGAAGAGGCACGATGCTCTGTGCGGGGTGCCAGCCCTGGCCTTTCCACATCACGTGCTGGGCATCTGACTAAGGACAGCAGTTGTTTGCAAGGGCCAGGTGCTTACAGAAAATAACTAGGTCTCTGTTGAGACTCTGCTACTTGCTGCTTTTCTCTCTGAATCTGACTACACTCTTTCACGCTCTGTCCTATCTTGTGTGGCTTTTTAAGCCAAAGCCTGAGACATTTAACCGGTTTATCAATGTTAAATACAAAAGGCATAATCTATGAGTCCCTGAAACATCAGGAGAGCCGTGTGGATGGATAATAGAAATTGGATGGCATTACGTGGCAGTCATTTTGCTGAGACCCTGATATTTCCAAGCACACGGAGGATAGGGTCTCTCCTGTGGGTTCACACCATTGCCTTATATGGCAGGGGCTTTTCCATCCCACTTCTAATAGTGTTTGGCCATGCCTGGCGGAATGAAGGAGTAGCAGAACTGACAAATGAATGGACAAAGAACTGAATGCTAATTTATGTAAATGGACTAGATCTGGACTTTATGTTGCTTTTACAATTTACCTACTTGGATAACTTTCAGAAAGTAGCTTATTTTTAAATATCTTGCCTTTCCTCCTTCTTTTATTTCTTCCTTCCATTTTCCTTCCTTCCATCCTTCTTTTTCTTTTCATTCATTTATTCATTCATTTTTTTTCTTCTTTCCTCTGTCTTTAATGTAATATGAGAAGACAAATCAATAGGTAATGGACCCAAGTTTGCCTCTGAGAACAGAAATTTTCTGAAGGTACACTGGGGACTGTTGTATCCTAACTGACATCTTTCTAAAAAATGTGCATTTCCTTAAAAAAGAAGGAAACCATGCCGTTTGTGACAAGGATGAAACTAGAGGGCATTATATTAAGTGAAGCAAGCCAGACAGAGAAAAACAAATACTTCATGGCATTATGTACATAGAGTATCTAAAATGGAAAAAGAAAAAAGAAAAAAAAAAGTTGAACTCCTATAAATAAAGAGTAGAATGGTAGTTGACAGGGGCTGGCAGTGGGGGGGAAAGGGGAGGATGATAAAAGGGTATACACTTTCAGTTTTAAAAATAAGGTCTGAGGATTTCACATAAAACATGGTGACTGTTGTTCATAATACTCTATTATATAATTGAAATTTGCTAAGAGTAAAATCTAATGTTCTCACCAAAAAAATCATATATTTGTATGTATGTAGAGGTGATGAATGTGTTACTAATTCAGCTGTGGGATGTGGGAATCCCTTCATGATACACATGTATGTTGAGTCATCACACCATATACTTTAAATGCCTTATAATCTTATTGTCAACTATATATCAATAAAGCTGAAAACAATTCAAAGCTGAAAAAAAAATAACAAAAATAAATGTGTATGTCCTTCCTGATGGCATTTACCTTCTCTTCCATTTATTCAGTGTTCTGGAAAAAAAATGATCCCACCATGCTGATTCCCTGCTCTGGATCCAAACCAAAATTAGAGCCATAAAAAGGTCCTGCATAAGTAATTCGGCAAAAGTTTTATCTTCCAGCTGTAAACCAGCCTGAGACTGGAGTCCAATCAGAACAATACTTACCAAGATAGTTAAAGCCAATACCCATCATTGAACATTTCACTGGGTGGCGTTAGCTGGGCTGGTCAGCTGTGTATCTTCACACCTCCCATCAAATGTACCTGTGAGTTTGAGAGGAGAAGGACCTTGTTAGATACTGCATGTACTGTATACACCTTTCTGGAAAATTCTAATTAGGAGAAGAGCAATGCATGAGATTGGACGACAGCTTCCCTGGAAACCATGCTGTCAGTATAAGTGCTAGATACTGTTGCAGGTACTCTCAAACTGTGATTCACAGGGCATCCACCTCACAATACTAAAGTCAATGAATTAAATTCCTAAGCTTACCAAGGAGCTTTAAAGCCCATGTAACACTGATATGACGCCATATTTTTACTAAGAATATAATATTTACAATAAAAAGAAACTCATTTGGTAGTTCTTGGCTGATCTTTATTAGTTATGACAGAAATCCACATGACCTCCATGTTGTTGGTTCACTATTTCCCTTGGAAATGTCCATCTCCATCACCACCCTCACATGGCATCCACATTTTATTCAATTTTCCTTCTAATCGCTTTCCTGAACTTTACTTATCTTATTTAGGATGGTGCCATCCTTTATATCATAAGACTAAGGACAGATCAAATTGAGGAAATGAGTGAAACACCGGTTCAATTTTCTCCATGAAAAGAGAGGTTGGGAAGGTAAGTAGATTTTGTACTAAAGCTGAACTGATTCTGTTCATTCCACAAGAATAATTACAAAAACCTACCAGTGGCTAACACAATATTACCATTGACTACTTGTACTCGGTGGGTGGTTTAAAAGGTTGATCACGTATCATAGAATAGCAAATAAATTCAGATCTTAAGAAATGCAACTCTTAACATTGTTAAGAAATGTTAGGAATCTTCTGCTTGCCTCCTCTCTGGTGAGAAGCAAGGTTTTATTTTACAGTTTTGAATATGAGATTAATGCTAGGAGATTATTTTTTTTTAATCTCACCAGTTTCTACTTGGCATGAAAATCCATCAAGAGAAATAGGTTCAAAAGACATTTCTTTAGAAACACCAGCTACCAGAGCAATCATAACATACTTAATAATATGATTAGAGCTATTTTGATGTTTTAAATATAAATGGCAAGAAGTAAAATCTTTCATTTTTATGGCACTTTCTATTCTGGATAAAATTCGGTAAACTTGGTATCTGGAATACTAATCTGAATATTTGCTACCCATGAAAACAGCAAGTCAGCCATGAAAATGCCTATCTTATTAACTGTGAAAACTGAAACACAGAGGGAAAATACAATCTGTCTTAAATATTTTCTAGCATGCAGAGAAGTGGAATGTATTTGGAAGGTTATAACTGGCAATATCCTCTCGCTGTTTTCTAGGATGTGTTTATGTAGAATTAGCAGAGCCCCAAGAAGAGGCACAGAAAGAACCAGTGACCTGATATTCTTGTTTGGAAAGGCTAGAGGAGGATACTTAGAGTATTTTATTTGTATTCCTAGGTGACAAGGTAATATCTATTTTTTTAAGAAAATAAATTTTCTTCAAAAACATAGGCAAAAGGGTTACAATTAAACCTCCTCACTATAGAAGTGTGTGAAATTTTCCACCCTTGAAGCTATAGCATATGTATTTCTCAAAAAGACAAAAAATATATATATATTGGCAAACCACAAACATATGTGCACTGGGAAAATTGGATTGTTTCTCTTAACTGAGTGAATAGATTCATTTACTAACTTCTTAGTCTCTATTTGAATATAAATGTGTGAGAAGTGATTATTTCTATTAACAACAGGCAAAACAAACCTACAGAAATAAGAGTGGGTTGAATCTAGCACCACTGGCCAGGTCAGGTCCTGCTGCTACCATTGACCTTAATTACGATACCTTCTCTTTTTTTGCCTATCTTGAAGACTAAAAACTCCATAAGGCATTCCCCACACTGACTGGGACAGCTATCTTTCCAACATGAGTTATTCCACCCTATTAATCAGAACAGGAATATTTGAGATCCTGATATTTTACCACTATTTTCCATAAAAATAAGGATGTGACAAGGATGTCGGCTCGTGTAATCTTTTTGGTTTTACCTTTGGGTGTCCATTCATACACAAATCATCTGACAAAGACGACTCCAAAGCTTTGAACTCTCATAGTACTCTATGTATGATCCACCAACTTCCAGAGTGAGCCCCTACATACCTGTATAATCATGTAACCATTTTATTTTGTCTACACTTTTTCTTTCAAAAATATTCTTAAAGCTTCTTGATGACAGGAACTTAAACTCCTCTACAACCATCAGGAACTTTATAATTGATGCATCTGGTAATTTCCCATCTTTCCTTCCTGTGGTCACTCACTTGCTTCTCTTTCCTCTTCCCACCTTTCTCACAGGTAGGCAATCTGAGACTCCACCCTACTGTGCTTCATCCCACCTGCCACGGGCCAATACTTGTTGATGTAATTTGTACAAGAGGGCTAGTGGGTGTAAGATTTCCAAGGAGCACAGAGCTCCCTATGCTGAAAGGAGATAAATGATGCTTTAGTGAAAGAACATCACAGCTAACACAAGTTCAGAGAAGGAAACATTCTGGAAAAGTGTTTCTAGAAACCTAAAAACTAAAATCAGTGAGCAATGAAATCTACATTCGAATCACAGCATGGTCCACGTTACATTACAAAGGGAAGTGTGAGTATGTTCAGGGTGCTGGAAAGGGGGCAGATGTCAGGTGGGCAGGTCAAATCCAGGGCAAATTCTGACAAGATGGATGTTCAGAGAATTCAATTATGAATGATCTCATTGTAGAAATTTGACTTGGTTTCAGTGATATGGCTGATTTGTTTTGGACGCACTTGGATTCCAGGTCCCCCAAGATCACTACTTTGATCTATACATTGTTCTGGATAATGTGAATTTCTCTACACTGAGGAATATCCTAAATCATAAAATATTAGAGCAGGCCAATTTGTCTCAGTGATTGTTTAGAATGCAAGATATAGGATAGGTATATGCATACATAGAGAGAGAGTGAGAAAAGAGAGATTTTTGAACAGAGAACAGTTCTGCATCCCAAACTGAACTTTATACAGAACAGGGGTATAAAAAACATACAAGAGTAGAGCTTGTACCAGTTTTTCAGTTTTTGTAAAAAGGATATATTATAATCTTCTCTTAGTAGTTACTACAGAACCATTACAAAGCCATCCGTTGTTTCGGCCCAATCAATTCCATTTACAAATGAAGGGCACAAAGGCTCTGGGGAAAATTCATGCAAATCCACACAGGAATTTCTAAAGCTGGGGTACAAGCCTACATCCCCTGACTTGGACCAAGTGTTCTTTCTAGTACATTACACCGCTTATTTACATACATCCGACTGTAACTCCTTCCTTTCCTTTCTGTTTATTTACTTGCTTGCTTTTAGTTTAAATATTTTCAAGTTCTAACACTGATAAGTTATAAGAGTACACTTCCTTTTTTAGTATTTTTACTAGGCTTTATTATTGTTCCTAAAATCTACTTTAGGCTCTTACCATCAAACTTTTGGTCAAATGCAGAGCAAAATAAATTCACCTAGTTGATTTGATCAAAGGTTCAAACTAATGAGGTTTAATTAATCACACCAAACCATGGAGTCACACTCAATTTTGAAGATAAAAATCCTATAAAAGTAATTTACTTAGAATGTTCTATACTTGGTTTCATTGTTTTATAAGATTGAAGTCAATAATGGCAGAGTTATCTTTTTGTAATTAATTGCAAGCTACAAACAGTTGGCAGTTTTCTAATGCAGAATCTACCAATAATAGAAAAAAAGACTTTATATACCTAATGTAAGTTTTAAAGACAGAAAATGATGCACATGGGTAGAAAACATGAAATTCAAAAAAAACATGATAGTAGTAATTAAAACAACAAAATGTCTGTTATTTTATTTGTTGTTGTTTTTAAAAACACACCTTGTTAATTACTACAAGTAATCTCTGAAAGAGTACATTTTCACCTTTCCAAACTAAGGACCTGAATTAACATCTTTTAACAAATTCAAAAAATTTTTTTAAAGATTTTATTCATTCATGAGAGAGACAGACAGAGAGAGAGGCAGAAACACATGCAGAAGGAGAAGCAGGCTCCCTGCAGGGATCCCAGATCCTGGGATCACACCCTGAGCCAAAGGCAGACGCTCAACTGCTGAGCCATCCAGGCATCCCAACAAATTCAAATTTGATACTCAAGGTAATTTTACATTTTGAAGATTGTTCTGAAACATCAAAGATCTATCTAAGCATGGCACTACTTTAAATTATCATAAATGAGCTTTGCTATATTATTAAAATAAAAAAGTTGGTTACTATTGTTGGCCCTTCATAAAGAAGGGGTAGGATTTCCATAATACACCAATGTGAATAGTTTAAAAGTTCAGTAAACAAAGCTGAAATTTTCCCATTTTTAAAGGCTGAAAAATATTTTTATAAATATATATACTAATAAAAATTATATATATATATATGTATTTGTGATGAACTATATTTTTCAGATGGCCAAATAATTAAAATAATTAGGCTGCCGTCACATTAAACAAACATCAGTTCTTAGACTTGGTGAGTCAATAAACAATGAGAACAAGATCATGGGCTTTGGAGTCAGAAAGCCTGGTTTGGATGTCAGATCTGGTAGTGTGACTCCGGACTAGTTGCTGAATTCTCTAACTCATGATTTCCTTACTTGTGTAATGAGGATACTATTAACTGACTGATAGAGTCACTATAAGTATGTAAAGTAGATTCTTGATGGAACTAGAAGGCATTATGCTAAGAGAAGTAAGTCCATGAGAGAAAGCCAATTGTATAGGATTTCACTCATATGTGGAATTTAAGAAACAAAACAGAGGAGTACAGGGGAAGGGAAGTGCCCATTATATCACATGTTCCCCTTAATGTCCATCACCCAATTACCCCGGGCCCCCACCCCGCCCTCCAGCGACCCTCAGTTTGTTTCCCATGATTAAGAGTCTCTTATAGTTTGTCTACTCTAATTTCATCTTGTTTTATTTTTTCCTCCCATCTCCTATGATCCTCTGTTTTGTTTCTTAAATTCCACATATGAGTGAGATCATATGATAATGGTCTTTCTCTGAATTATTTCGCTTAGCATAATATCCTCTAGTTCTAGCCACATCATTTGAAATGGCAAGATTTCATTTTTTTGATGGCTGAGTAGTAGTCCATTATATTTATATACCACATCTTCTTTATCCATTCATCTGTCAAAGGACATTTCAGTTCCTTCCATACTTTGGCTATTGTGGACATTGTTGCTATAAACATTGGGGAGCAGATGCCTCTTCAGATCATTACATTTAGTTTGGGGGTAAATATCCAGTAGTACAATTGCTGAGTTGTAGGGTAGCTCTATTTTCAACTTTTTGAGGAACCTTCATACTGTTTTCTAGGGCGGCTGCACCAGTGTGCATTCCCACTAATAGTGTACGAGTATTCTTCTTTCTCTGCATCCTCACCAACATCTGTTTCCTGACTTTGTTAATTTTAGCCATTCTGACTGGTGTGGGGTGGTATCTCATTTTGGTTTTGATTTGTATTTCCCTGATGCCAAGTGATGTTGAGCATTTTTTCATGTGTCTCTTGTCCATTTGTAGGTCTTCATCAAGACATCATGCTACTGGCACAAAAGCAAACATATAAATCAATGGAACAAAATACAGAGCCAGAAATGGACTCTCAACTCTATGGTCAACTAATCTTCAACAAACCAGGAAAGAATATCCAATGCAAAAAAGACAGTCTCTTCAACAAATGGTGTTGGGTGAATCGGGCAACCATATGTAGAAGAACGAAACTGGACCATTTCCTTACACCATACACAAAAGTAGAGTCAAAATGGATGAAAGACCTTAATGTGAGACAGGAATCCATCAAAATCCTAGAGGAGAACACAGGCAGCAACATCTGTGTCCTTGGCTGCAGCAACTTCTTGCTAGACATGTCACCCAAAACAAGGGAAACAGAGGCAAAAGTGAACTATTGGGACTTCATCAAGATAAAAAGCTTTTGCACAGCAAAGGAAACAGTCAACAAAACCAAATGACAACCTACACAATGGGAGAAGATATTTGCAAATGACACATCAGATAAAGGGCTAGTATCCAAATCCGTAAAGAATGTATTAAACTCAACACCCAAAGAACAAATAATCCAATCATGAAATGGGCAGAATCCATGGTCTTGTTTCTATCCACCACACCACCCTGCCTCCTCTGCCCAGCCCAAGTGATAGCAAAAGCAGAAGCTCCAGGCAAGAGTTGGACACAGAGAGAGATAAATGTTAACCCAGCCAACAAAGCAGCAGTACTCCATTAAGATAAGCTTTCTCCCTCGCCTTCCCTCATCCATTTCTCCAACAAATACTGGAAAGCATCAGAACTCAATCCCCACATGGTCGGAAATGGAGCATATCTCTCTGCATTTCTGCCCACAGCATGAGAATGGCTGGTCACAGTCTATGGCCATTACTTCCAAAGTGAGCGACACCAGAGTCTGATCACCAGCCCCTGAGGCAACTTTATTTTTAAAAGGCCACTGCCATGAAAACGAAGTAGGAGTAGAGAAACATTTTGATTCTCATGGAAAACAGCTCGGCAAACATTCCATCATATTTCACAGCAACTATATCCCACCCACCCGCTCGCATAGAACCCTTGTCCGCTCTGAGTACTTGCAGCTTTAAAAAAAAAAAAAAAAAAAAAGAAAAAGAAAAGAAAAAAAAAAAGAAATACAAAGAAAACAATCTCTCTTTCTTCTTTTGAAATTTCCATGTGGCTAGGGTTTCTAGCCCCATTAAACCCAGTACTATTTAATGGAAAAACAGCCACTCCCATTGCTGGAAAAGGCAAAACTTGATTCACTAAATAATGCTTTCAAGCCACCAAGGTTAAAAAAAAAAAAAAAAAAAACAAGGTTATTACTAGAAAGTCAGGCAAGTCCCTTTGTATTCATTCCAACAGCTGTTTAACATGATTGGAGGCCAAGTAAGGAAAGTTCAGGTAAATATTCCAATTTAGCAGAGTTATCCAGGGGTCAAAGAGGAGCTATGTGCTTTTGGGGGGGATGGTGTTACATTTACCCTTAAAAGGCAATTTTTAATGGAAAAAGTGAAGTCCCTTGTTTTTACAGACCTTAACATATTTTAGACACAAAAATGTAACCATGTTATGCTTGCATGACACCGCAGAGTGCACGGCTAGATTAAGAGCTGTGCCCTGGGTCCCAACTGGCCAGCGGACAGCAAAATGAGAGGCCTGGTCCTACTGGGAACACCATTATCCCTGCCTTCCTAGGTATCCGAGGCCACTTGCAGGGCTGAAATTCTATGTCACTAAATAATATGATTCCCAGCACAGTGCTTCTATCTCAATGGCACAGATTATCCATACCTATTTACCCTCTCTACTCAAAAATCATCCTATTGGCCTATTTAAGAATTGGATTTTGAAGACACAAGAAATGGTGTCTGAATGTAACAACAGATCTCTTCCTCCCCCACCTCAATAAATACAATTTTAGACAGCCAAAGCAATCATTACCTGAAAAAAAAGTCTTGTTTCTGGCAGAAAAAAAAAAAAAAAAAATCGATTTAATTATATGAGATGTGTCTTACGTTTTAATTGTTGTTAAGTATAGTGCATTATTGACAAAGCCTCCCTGGATCTCAGTTTATGAGCTTTTACATTACTCAGATAACTTGCTGAGGAGAAAAAAAAAATCCATCATGTTACTTAAAAGAACTGAAGCGGCATTGTGCCTGAGTCATTAGGCCCCTTGACTGCACTCATAATGATGAATGCATCATTTTTCTTGCATGAAACTTTGGTAACAAATAGCACAGCCAAGTCTTTTCCAGCACTGTTATTCTGTTTTAAAAAACACTGACATTTTCTTAAACAGACATAATTTACAATTTTAAGGAGCACAACAGTGCCTTGGTGTTTGAGGGCCAGAGAGCAAACAACACTCCTTTCAGTTCGATTTTTTTAAAAAAGGAATCTCGTGCTCAGTGAGTTCACTCTAGCTTAAGGCCAGAGAGACAGAGCAGCAGCAGAACAGAGCACCACTGCAGCACGTGAAGGTCATGACTAGGCGGTCACGTTACAGTAAGGGTCGGCGGGCCAAACGGGCCAGCAGAGATGCAGAGCCCAGTACACCCAGCCCTCCCGTGAAAACACAGGCACCGTGAAGGTGCTATTCCTGACCCCCCGGGGGGAGGATCCCTTCCCACCAGCCCAAGAGGGAAGCAGCAGCCTCCAGATACTTCTGTACTGAAGAACTCCCCAGAACAGGCTCCTCTGTAAATTTCACACAAAGGGAGCCCTGCCAGTGTCCATGTGACTGGATCAATATCTGGAGCAATGTTCGATTTCCAGTGGGGTCAGCTCAGCCCAAGTAGATAAATGGAAGTCTGCACAGGATGCTGCAGGTCTGTTGTTTGGATGAGACCTCAGAAGCTAAGGTTATGTGTAAAGATTAAAACTCCCAAGGTGTTGTTTCTAAAATGGTTGATGTGCTTCGGTGCCACTGGTGAGGTTTCTCTTCCTATATTCCCTAATAATCCTTTGCAGACATGAACTCTCTGTATTTTCTCCTTAGTTTTTCCTTAAACTGGTGATGCTCTTAAAAAAAATAGTTCAGTGAAAGGAAGAAAAGAAATCCTCCCATTGGGGGTGTTTGGCCACCTTCTTCCCGCACCCCCAGTCTTAGTCAGAGCCTCTGTTCTCTGTACCCGTGGAGCCCTGAGGACCCTCAGGCTGGCCTCAGCTGGCAGTTGCCTGGTATCCCTCTCAGTAAATGGCCTGGGGACAAGTTGTTCATGACAGAGCCCCAGGGATGGACAAGGAGGCTCTGAGCTGGGTCTACCAAAGAGAGATCAGAGAGTGAGATGTGGTTCAGCGAAATGAAAGGTGGCAAATGGAGCCCAAGGAAGGACCCATCTCCTCCCCAGAGGCCCACTTCTGAAGATGCTCCATGGACTGGGGACCCTCCCTGAGACTGTCATGGGAGGAGTGGGCTGAAGATGGAGGGTCCCATGAGGGAAGGAGACCATGTCACTGTGTCACCTCCAAAGCTGAGTCACCGCCTTCCAGGAACACTTGAACAGGGGCACACTGGCCTACAGAAAATCCATGAAATGTTAAGACCTGCCAATTTTGATTGATTTCTCCTGACTTGTTAGGATTGGAATCCAGGTCTCTTAGTTAATACATTTGGGGAGACCCTTCAGTCCGGGGCCCCTGCCTCCCTACAGTGACAACATACAAAGGCGAGAGAGAACCTTAGCAGGGGCAGATTCCTGGGACCCTGTGGGCAGCGCCAGGCTTCCTGCAGCAGAAGGAAACTTTAAATCAGAAAAATGAGGCTCACGCAGGGACAGGACCCCACCACTGCCCTGACTTGCTCTTGTGCACAGAAGGGGACATGGCCTGGCCCTGCTTTGATCCCCTTCCACTGCTGCCTGTACTGGATAAGTGACACACGTTCTGTTTCAGGGCAGAGTTAGGGAGAGCTGCTTCCTAGCACCTGCCTGGCCACCCTTTCCCCTGACCCAACTGATCTGCCCTGCTTGTCTGGCCCTGGTCTACCTTAGAGATGGAGCATTGCCCAGGGTTCTGAGCTGCCTGTGGAGCCGCACAGCACACGGGCACCCAGAGGCAGAGCAGTGGCGTGCCATGCAGCCACGAGGGCCTACCGCCTGCCACCAGATCCACTTTCCAGCTGGTCTAGGAGCACCTGCGGGTGCCCTGCTGGGGATTTCTGAAAGCTGGAGCCATGGCCCGAGTCTCTGCATTTCCCTGGGAGATCCGGGCATGTACTGCGGTGCTGGTTTTGATAGTAAAGACATGATGCACCTTAAGAAGCGTGAAGGCGCTTGGCAAACGGTGTTCTGCGTGCAGTGAAGTCTGCGGGAATGGGTGAGAAGAACGGACCAAGGCCACAGGCCGGGGAGGCCCTCAGGTCGCCTGGGGTGGAGGCCAGTCCCCTCACACGACAAACCTGTGCTTGTCGCCGACCGATACAAACCTGAGCGGTGCCACTTCAAGACACTGTCAACTTTTGGAAGCAGGCAGAGAAGAGCCAGCCTCCCGAACTTGCCCAAGCAACTGACAAAAATCCCATCTTCAGAGCATCAGACAAGGATGGAGGACAACTCTGGGAGGACATGGTGGACGAGCTGAATGAAGATACTTCTTTTCCCCGGGAGGCCAGAACTGCCTGAACAAGAACTTGCGAGATGGAAAGGGGAGAGTCCAGGAAAAGGAGGAAGCGAAAGAAAGGCTGGAGCCTCTGCATGCAGCAGGAATGGAGCAGGTCCTGAAGGAGAAACCCCAACAGTCAACACCAACGGCCAAAAACCTGCTGAAGACCTTCCTTCCCCTTCTCTGCTCTCCTGAGAGGTCACGGAGCCGGGAAGGCGAGTGAAAGAGGGGAGCAGAGGGCAATCACCCCGTGCACTGGGCAGCAGTCGGCTTGGAAAGTACCACTGGTGACACTGACTTCCACGTGTCCCTTCAAAGTACTGAAGGGAAAAGTGAGGAACTAGCAGGGCCATCGTGGGAAGGAAAGCCGATGAATGAGGGGCTTAGGGACAAATAAGCTTCCAAGCCAACGAAGCATCTTTGCAGCATGAAAATTCACAGCTTGAAAGTGAGATTGAGCAGCCGAAGCCGAAGCTTCAGATTCTGCCTGAATTACACCAGGAACACATCACGCAACGTCAGAGAAAAGTGTCTGAGGAGGAAGGACTCTGCTGGGGAATCAGTAAGAAACCTCCCAGCACGTGGAGAAACATGAACTGTGCAAATCAGATTTGCAGCCTCTGCAAGAAGATGACTGAAGACGCAGACAGAGAATCGAGAGAAGCACTTGCACCATCGAAAGGAGATCCTCTTCCATGAGGAAAGGGCCCAAGACAGCGAGGCGGCCTCTTGTTGACTGAGAGAATCCTCAAGGAGCTGAGAGAAGAAAATCATCACGCAGGCAAATGCTGGCCACTGCCGAGTCCCAACTCTAGCCTCTCCCAAGGGGCCCGTTTGCTCCCGCTGCTCCACCCGCAGCCCGCAGAGGCTGCAAGTGTCCAGGGGTCCCCAGGGTCACTTGCAGGTGTGACTCAGCTCACAACGGCCGGGTCCCGAGCACCCCCAGCCAGGGCACAGCATCTGTACATGTCTTTACAGCAAATTTTCATTGATCTCTTTTTTGGTTTAGCTACTGTAATTTATTTATTTTTATTTTTATTTTTTTATTTTTATGATAGTCACAGAGAGAGAGAGAGAGAGAGAGAGGCAGAGACACAGGCAGAGGGAGAAGCAGGCTCCATGCACTGGGAGCCCGACATGGGATTCGATCCTGGGTCTCCAGGATCGCGCCCTGGGCCAAAGGCAGGCGCCAAACCGCTGCGCCACCCAGGGATCCCTAGCTACTGTAATTTAATTGATGCTACAGTCACTCTTATTCAAGTAGATCTAGCAGTCTAATTTTAAGATAGTATTTTTCAAATAAAGATTCAGTTAATATAATTCTTATGAATTCATTATTTTCACATCATTGGGCCCTCTAGAATTAGATAATGTAAGTATTGTATTTTTATTTAAACAAAAAATTCACTTTGACTTTAACCGTCATTAAAATTTGGCATGGATACCGATATTCAAAACAATAAAGAACATTTTTGTATGGCATGAGCATTTTTATATGCCATCTTGAAATATATGAGCATGTATTAGAAGTCTGTACAAGAACTTTAATGTTTACCTGAAAAAAATCTGATTGACTTTAAAAAAAAAGGGGGGGAACCCCTAATTAACAGCAATACTCATTCAAAATTCATATTTCTATTAAATTAGCCCTATAAATTAGCCCTATACTCATAGATGAATTTAGGGGAGGTTAAATTTTGCAACTCATTTCTTCTTATTTTCTTAAACTTTTCTTGTTTTATTTAAGATACTGTTTTTTTTTTTTTTAAGATTTTATTTATTTATTCATGAGATAGAGAGAGAGAGGCAGAGACACAGGCAGAAGGAGAAGCAGGCTCCATGCAGGGAGCCCAATGTGGGACTTGATCTCGGGACTCCAGGATCACAGGGCCAAAGGCAGGCATTAAACTGCTGAGCCATGCAGGCATCCCCTGTTTATTGTTTAAATGTTTTTAACTTTCATATAGTTAAAACATCTTTAAAGATTTAACTTTATTTTTTAAAATTAATTCATTTAAGATTTTATTTTTGAGGGGCACCTGGGTAGCTCAGGGGTTGAGCATCTGCCTTTAGCTCAGGTCATGATCCCGGGTCCTGGGATTGAACCCTGCATCAGGCACCCCACAGGGAGTCTGCTTCTCCCTCAGCCTGTGTCTCTGCCTCTCTCTGTGTGTCTCTCATGAATAAATAAGTGAAAATCTATTTTTAAAAAAGATATTTTATTTTTAAGTAATCTGTATACCCTACATGGGGCTCGAACCCACAACCTGAGACCAAGAGTCACAGGCTCCACTGGATGAGCTAGCCAGGCACCTCAAAATAAAAGTTTTCCCTTGATGGCAAACACACACACATATATATACACATTCACACGATGCAGATATGAATCACTTTTAATATGTCTGTACCAGGGGATAATATAAAGAAAGCTGAAAATTTTTTAAAAATGTAAAAAGAAAGGAAAATCATGCTCACACAATTTGCATATACACAGAAGATAATTAACTCACACACACGCAAAAGCAGAGTTGCCTGAATATGGGACAAGATTCTACCTGGAGACACTTTATCCCAAAAGGTACAGATAAAAAGACAGTCCTGATGGCTCAGTTCGCCAGCTATGGCATTGATGGGGGGGGGGGGGGTAGGAGAGGGATGGGGAGACTTCCAGAAACTAGCAATAGGAGAGTCTGTTCCCATTCCTGGGCCTGGAGGGATGAGGGGGTCATCTAGGCCCAATAAGGAGCTGTCCTCATGACAGGCAAAGCAGGAGGGAACAACGAAGATGGGCCCCACCCTCCCTCCTCCTGTCCTCCCATCAACTGCTGATGCAAGTGGCAGCCACCTAGGGCCTGGGTCGTCAGGTGAGGGCACACAGCAGGCCAGGAAAGGGCACAGAAATGATTTAGAGAATGACCAGTAGCACACTTAAGTCTATTCCATAAAAAGTATGCATGTGCTTTATGGTTTTCATTCACATCTATTTGTTTAGTGCAGACAACCTCAGAGATACTGTGGTTCAGTTCCAGACCACCACAATAAAGCCAATATTGCAATAAAATTTGAATCAAAATTTTTTGGTTTCCCAATGCATATAAATCAAATTTTTTTATTTGATTGCATATTGAATCAAAATTTTTGGTTTCCCAATGCATATAAAGGTTATGTTTATGCCATACTAAGTGTGCAATAGCATTATGGCTAAAGAAGTGTACATCCTGAGCATGGATTCCCCATTCTAGAAGCCACTCAGTTTATTGAAAATTAAAAAAAAAAAAAAAAAAAAAAAAAAAAGCTACCCATCATCTGAGCTTGCTGGCAGAGGGTTCTGTCTCAATGTTGATGGCTGCTAAGCAATCAGGGTGGTGGCTGCTGAAGGATGGAGTCGTTGTGGCAACTTTTTAAAATACAACAAAAATAAAGTTTGCCACATCAGTTGACTCTGCCTGTCGCGAATGATTACTCTGTAGCGTGTGGCACTGTTTGACAGCATTTTACCCACAGCAGAACTTTTGAATTTGGAGTGAATCCTTTCAAACCCTCCCACTGCTTCATCAACCCAATTGATATAGTATTCTAAATCCTTTGTTGTCACTTCAACAAACTTCACGACATCCTTACCAGAAGTAGATTCCATCTCAAGAAGCCACTGGCTTTGCGCATCCATAAGAAGCATCTCCTCGTCCATTCAGGTTTGATCATGAGATGGCAGCAATGCAGTCCCGTCTTCAGGCTCTGCTTCTAGCTCTCTTGCTGTTTCCACCACATCTGCAGTGACCTCCTCCACTGAAGTCTTGGATCCCTCAAGGTCATCTGTTGAGGGTGGGAATCAGCTTCTTCCAAACTGCTGTTCAGATTGTTAATCTGACCTGTACCCATGAACCACAAATATTCTGAGTGGCATCTAGAATGGTGACTCCTTCCCAGGGGGGTTTTAATTTACTCAGCCCACACCCATCATAGGAATCACTGTCCATGGCAGGTGTAGCCTTTTGAAACAGGTTTCTTAAATAAGAAGAACTTGGAAATCAAAATGCCTCCTTGATCCATGGGCTGTAGAATGGATGTTGTGTCAGTAGGCATGAAAACAATGTTCATTTACTTGTTTATCTCCATCAGAGCTCTTGGTTGACCAGATGCATTGTCAATGAGCAGGAATATTTTGAGAGAGATTTTTTTTTTTTTTTCCTCCTGAGCAGTAGGTCTCAACAGTGGGCTTAAAATATTCAGTAAACCATGCTGTAAACAGATGTGCTGTCATCCAGGCTCTGTTGTTCCATTTATAGAGCACAGGGAGAGTAGATCTAGCATCCTTCTTAAGCGCCCTAGGATTTTTAGGATGGTGACTTAGCATTGGCTTCACCTTCAAGTCAGGGGCTGTGTTAACACCTAACAAGAGAGTCAGCCTGTGCTTTGAAGGCAGGGACTGACTTCTCTTTAGCTATGAAAGTCCTCCATGACATCTTCATCCAATAGAGGGTTGTTCCATGTACAGTAAAAATCTGTTTAGGCACCTTCATTAACTATCTCAGATGGATCTTCTGGAGAACTTGCTGCAGCTCCTGTATCAGCACTTATGGCTTCCTCTTGCTTGCATTTTTGTGTCATGAAGATGGCTTCTTTCCTTAAACCTCATGAACGAACTCCTGGCTTCAAACTTTCCTTCTGTAGCCTCCTTACCTCTCTCAGCCTTCACAGAATTGAAGAGTTAGGGTCTTGTTCTGAATGACGCTTTGGCCTAAAGGAATGTTGTGGCCAGTTTGATCATCTGTCCAGACCGTTCAAACTTTCTCCATATTCTCAATTTGACTCTTTCATTTTCTTATCATTCATGTGTTCACTAGAGTGGCACTTTTAATCTCCTTCAAGAACTTTTCCTTTGCATTCACAACTTGGTCAACTGTTTGGTGCAAGAGGCCAAAATTCTAGCCTATTTTGGCTTTCTAGATACTTCCTCACTAAGCTTAATCAGTTCCAGCTTTTGATTTGAAGTGACAGATGCATGGCTCTTCCTTTCACTTGAACATGCAGAAGCCATTGTATAGTAATTATTTGGTCTAATTACAATATTTTTATGTCTCAGGGAATAGCAAGGCCTGAGGAGAGGGAGAGAGATGGGGAATGGCCAGTTTGTGAAGCAGTCAGAATGCATATATTCATCAATAAATTTTGCTGTGAAACGTGGGTGCCGTTCATGTCATGCCGAATCAATTAGAGCAGTAACATCAAAGATCACTCACTGATCCAGATCACCATAATAAAATAATTACAAAGACTGAAATATTATAAGAATTACCAAAATATGACAGACATGACATAAGCAAGTACTGTTTGAAAAATGGTGCCAATACTTACCTGACACACAAATCTTCAATTTGTAAAAACAAACAAAAACAAAAACAAAAACAAAACCACGTCTGCAAAGCATAATAAAGTGAAGCACAATAAAATAAGGTACGTGTATGTGAAATAACTATGTTTTATGACTGGAGAAAATGATGTCTGGGAAGGCAAAACTGCTTGTGTGCATCTCTTGCATACATATAAGCTGTTTATGTATTATGCATGTGTATGTACGTATATATGTATCTATGCAGATGTATACACACATATCTTATGAATATCATTTGAGAACATTGAATGAGAACATTGAATGAGAATGAGAACATTGTTGCTTTTATTTCTTGATGTACACGTTTGTTTTTGGTTTTTTTTAACTTAAAGATATCTACAAGCTTAGAATCCCAAAGGATGTTACCGCTGTACGATGTGGCCATTCACCTATTTTATAAACATCTTTTAAGCTCCTACCATGTTCCAGGCATTACCCTAAAAACTAACGATGTGCACGCAGTTGACCTCTTGCATCCATTTTCTCATAGCCACTTGAGTATACGAGACCCACAAGCACAATTATAAACTCGTATATGAATTCAACCACAGTGTGAACAAGGAAACAAAGCAAGGCGGTAGATCTAAGGAGGATGGATCCCCTCTAATGAGCAAGAGTCAGGGAAGAATTCTCCATGTTGGGGAGGCATCTATTTTGATTTGGGAAGATGAGAGAGGGTAAGTTTGCCAGGCAGACAAATGGAAGAAAAACACTCTGGCCAGAGGGACGAACAAATGCAAAATCACAGATGAAGATCCCCTGCATCTGTGTTCACGTAGAATGTAAATGCTTCCGGGAGCAGAAAATCAGACCATGTGATAGGCAGACAAGAAATAACATGTCACAATGTGCCCAGCGCTACAAAGTTAAACAGCTTGGTTTTCACCCCAGAAAACATTCCCTTTGTGTCTCTGTGGAAACAGGTACTGTAGATACTTAGTAGGTAAAACCTGAAAAGGAATTCCAAGACTGAACTTGTTAAAATTCTGGATTGAACACCTTTCCTTACTGTAGCCATCTTCAGAACCATTACTGCTCTGAATTATGAATGCATATGGTGGAGTCTCCAAGAGGGGTTTCCACTATGTTGATTTTTAAATATGTGTTCCACCATTTATTCATTTGCTAAAGTTTCTCTCGGATTCCCTGTTGGTTTTGTTTGTTTTTATTTGAGAAACTGCGGACATAATTGCCTGGTAGGAAGTGAAATGTTTGAAACGCCAGAGCAAGAGAGAGACTTTACCAGTCTTGCATTCCGACATTTTTGACATTATCCTCTGGTGGCAATGTGAAAGGCGAAAGGCCTAGGCCTGACAGCAGAAGAACTAATTGAGAGGTAATTAGTGATGAGGAATAAGGTCATCTTAGGCAAAGGGAATGGAGATAGGAAGCAAACAAAAGTTTGAGGAAATGATAGTTTGTAGAATCATCTTTACCCACTGGCTCTGCACCATATATATGTATTTCTTTAGATATGGATCTTGGGTGAAATGATTTGTAACTTAGAAAAGCATAACGTGTCCCAGGTGTATCCTGAAGATCAATGATGAAATTAACTCATTGTTTAGTTTGTGCCCTGTCAACTCTTCTGGAGAAATCAGATTTGTGAGAAAACATATCCGATCTTAGTCTCCCAAATGTGGAGCCTGAGGGTACTTGAGGGAATGAGCCTCCCTCTTGTCTCAAAGGATAGACCAATGACCCCAGCAAAGAGCAGAGTTCTAGGGCCAGAGAAGAGCTGAGAAGTTAGCTGAGAAGCCTTAATACTGCAAACACAGACTTCCCAAAAGTCACCAAATGCAGAGGAGAGTGGATGGGGGTGGGGGCAGGCACACGGCGGGGAGAGCTCAGTCTCAAAGCAGGAGTTCCCAAATTGTACCATAGAGCAAATGGGAGATGGGCTGTTTCCCTAGGGTCAAAAGTGAAAAGCAGAAAAAGGGTTTCTTATGTCCTGTGCAGCTCCGTGAAACAATGGGAATCTGCTGCCAATATGTGTAAGTTAAAAATATCTTCCTATATCACTAAAATAGATAAATTCCTCAAATCACCAAGGATGGGGTGGGGGTTGAGCATGAATTTAGAGGAGGCAATGGGGTGAGAGGCAGGAAAGAAAGAAAAACCTGACCATGGATTTTAGGAATGCCCACGAAATGAACCCAAGCAAAGGATGCTTCCTCCTGCACGCACTGCTCACCACGTCAAGCCTTTCATTTCTATTTTGAACCAAAAATAGGCCTTAAAAATTTTCAGACATCTTACAAGACAGCCGTGCTATTTAGAAATGTATAGCTACTTTGTTCGGATTTGCACGGTTTGGGGAGACCCCCATAAACATGTGGCGGGTTTGTGCACCACGTGTGGGTCAGAAGCCCTGGTCCGGAAGGGCTATGGCACACATCAGGCATTCTGCTAGTTGCTTCAGGAATTTTCCACCCTTTCCCTGCTGCCTACATGGCTCCCTTTGATCTGAGGGCCTTAGGGACACCTGACAGGCAGCTCCCTGTGCCTTCCTCGCTCTCCATCTATCTCCTGCCCATTAAGATTATGGGCTATTTGAATGTAAATGAGAATTTGCAAAGTGGCTGGAGCTGGAGTCCTTTGCGGCAATGCCCCTAAGTTCACCGGATCAAAGCCCCGGTCCGGGTTCACAGGAGCTTTTCAAAACTGTTTAGAAAAAAACAAGCAAAGGAAAAATCTTCCTCATGCCTGGCTGCAGGCTGCTGCTCCAAGACACATCAGGGAAAAGCCAGAAAGCCTGTAGTGAGCCCCGATTCTGGGCTGAGAGCTGCAGTCTTTCTGAAATATTTTTTAAATCCCTTCCTTCCCCAAAGAAATGAGTTTGCCAACCCGAAAGTCGCACCTGATCTTCTCAGGCTCCCTTTGAAAGTGCTCGCTTACCCAGTTTACGTCGCTGCTGCGAGGCGGGGTGGCATGTGGAGAGGGCATATAGGGCTGGCTTGAACTAGGAAGAAAAATGCTTCAGAACTGAGCATTGTCCTCCCGGGCGATGGGAGCAGCCCAGGGTGGGCCCCTGCTCCACCCCCTGCCGGGCCTCTATTCGCCTGCATTGGCTCCACCTGGGGAGGTGTCTACACCTGGGTGTTAGAGAATCAGGGAAGGTTAGGGGTACTGCTCCTTCTCTGTGCCTTCCAGTAGATTAAAAAGAAATGGTTATTTCTTTAGACTTTAAAATGGAAACTCCAGTACATTCTGTGCTGCTGCCATGCAGATCTTGGTCACCAAAATTAGCAACCAGTTCTGAAATGCGGCATTGTCATTGGAATTACGTCAGGGACATTACGGGAGTCAGTTTGGCTAAGATGTGATCCCTGCCCTCCCCACCCCCCCTCCCAGGCAAGGATGGGTGCAAAATAGAATTATAATTTTCAAGAGGAAAGGGGAAAAAATTTCAGCTCAGCTGTTGCCATCTCAGCAGGAGCCTCTACTGTACTTGAAGGGATTTCAGGGGCAGGGCGGGCCTCCTAGGACTCTTCCCTAGGGCCACCTGGTACCACCAACCCCCTCACCTATCCTAATGGCAGCCTTACCACCCCAGACTCCCTTCACCCACCAACACTGCTCCAAGGAAAGTGTTGCCGGTATCGATTTTGTACTCTCTTTTGCTTATTTTTAACATCCATGGAGGCAATTTTCAGCAATGCTGAGCCATCTGCCTGGGCCATCTGAATTAATTCCCAGATATAAACTCTTTTTCTTCCTTCCTTCCTTCCTTCCTTCCTTCCTTCCTTCCTTCCTTCCTTCCTTCCTTCTTAGTACTCTGATTCTTTTTAAAAAATGCATTGGACTGGTCTGTTTCTCTCAAGCCTATTATTTTTAATGTGCATTTTTTTTTAGGAACACACACAGCATTGGAGAAGAAATGCCTGTCTTCTCATTCCACTTAATTTTTCATTATCACCTTTATGTTCATTGTCATTAAAAAAAATCAGTAACCATAAACATAGAATGAATGCTATTTATCAGGTACTATGCTGAACACTTTATACACATTATTTCATTTAATCTTATATAACAACCTCACAAAGGAGTCAGAAGTCTTAATGAATTTCCTCAAGATCACTCTGCTTTCGTAAATGGAAAAGCTGGGATTCAGAGTAAGCCAGGGAACTATGCTTTAAATTATCCACAAGGGGGACGCCTGGGTGGCTCAGCGGTTGAGCCCTTGAGCGGCTCCCTGTGGCTCAGGGCGTGATCCCAGAGTTCCAGGATCAAGTCCCCGCATCAGACTCCCTTCGGGGAGCCTGCTTCTCCCACTTCCTGTGTCTCTGCCTCTTTCTCTGTGTCTCTTATGAATAAATAAGTAAATAAATCCACAGGGGACAGTATTGAGTTTGGATTTGGATAAACTGTAAAACTCCTAAGACAAACTTGAACCTGGGAGATGCTTTACTGCTACTACTCAAAATGTGATCTGCAAACTGGCAGCATCAACATTCTCTCTACATCTGTTAAAAATGCAGATTCTCAGGCCCTAACCAGACCTATTGAATCATATATTTCTTATCTTTTTCCATCCCAGTCTGAACCATGCAAACCATGAGAAGACAGGAAATGGGATTCATGACTATTCATGGGAGCCATGAATCCAAAGGAGCAGTAGGCATTGTCTGTGGAATAAGTATACTTTGAGAATTTAATTTTTGCAAAATGTAAAGATACTTTTGAGCCGTTTCAATATATATTTATATGACTCTAGTTCTGGACCCAAATAAATGTTTTTATGTTACTGTATATACTTTCTCATGTAACAGATAGGAGTATTAGTATAAGAAGACCCATTGAATGTTTTTTTTTTTTTTTTTTTAATTAAAAGGAATCTTCATAGTTAAAAAGACAGGAAAAAACTGACACATTTCAAACTCACACAAGATGCTGGAATTTCTTTTCCGACATCCCTGACAAGTGGTCATTTAGTCTGTGTCTGAGGATTGCTATGGAGAAGAACCATATTTCTCAACAGGCAGCTCAATCCTTTTTTTTTAGATCTCAGGTTTTTAATTAATTTTTTTTTTTTGTATGGACTGGGTATTAGATGAAATTTAGAAGATCTAATTTTTAAAAGTTATTTCAATATTGAGTTTAATCGTACCTCATTGCACTAATTTCAGCTTCTCAAGCTAAAGAAAATTAGAAGCCTAATCTCATCATTTCTTCAAATATTTGAAGCTATAACATGTCTTCTCTGGCCTAAACATTGTAATTAGCTCCTTCAACTTTTACTCATTTGGCATAATTTCCAGGTCCTAAGGGCTTCCTTTCTTTTAGTCTTTGTCCCTTTAAAATAGAGTACCCAAAGACAACCCAATGCTAAAAATGATATGTTTGCCAGTGAGGATAAAGCTATTCCTTGCCAACTTACATCTCTGGGTATTTCTTTTTTCTTTTTTTTTTATAAAGATTTTATTTTTGAGTAATCTCTACACCCAATCTGGGGCTCAAATCTATGACCCCAAGATCAAGATTCACACTTTCTACTGACTGAGCCAGCCAGGTGTCCCTGGGGTATTAAACATAAAATCAACCAAATATGCAAATCTTGTCACTTTAACTACTGCAAAGCTAGATCTTCAACATCTTCCCATTTGCCTTGTTTGATTGGTTTCTTAAACCTAAACTCAAGACTTTACATCTGTTCCTCTATATTGTACCTTGTGTGGGTCATTATTCCAGAAGGAAAATATCATTCTATTTTGATCTTGTCCCAATGAATCAGCTTTCTCCAAACTTTGTGTGCCCTCGAATTAAGATATAAATGAAATACAGTTGAAATGACTTCCCACTCTTGCATTTCCGTTAACCCCTTCATGTGAGTGACTGTTCTCTAAACACAACTTGTCAGAGTAGCTATTGTAGAATTTGTCAGGAAACTCCCCTAATCACATGCCCTTACTATTTGAGTGCTGAGCTTTTGGCACTTCACCAGTTCTTCATAACTCCTCAGAGATTATGAGTAATGGCTCTTTGACAGCATCTGGAAATTAATTTGCTCTTCTGGAATAATCTCAGCCTGGAGACAGGAATTCAGTTCAGGCAAAAAGATATTCTTTAAGTTTCTCTCTTACCTTTCTTTGGATCCATATACCTGTTTTCAAGTTGAAGATGATTCTTTTGGGAAGACCAAGAAAATCATTGTAAAACTCTGCTCTTGTAGTGTCATTTGTTAATATATCACATGCCTTTTGCTTACATTCTCTCTGCTTTAAATATACATTACAGAGTGCTTTTAGTTACTCTTAACATTTTTGAACATTCATTGGGTTTTTCCTTCTTGATATTATCTCCAGTGTTCTGTGCCATGTCTCCTTCTCCATCCTTGGCCACTAGTCCCGTCTATATACACCATCTCACTCAAAGAACCTCTTCATCTAACTGAGCTAAGATCACAATTTGGAGGATTTATTTTAAACCTAAAAATCAACCAAATATCCCAGATTTTTTCACTTTAATTGCTGTAAAGATGGATCTTCAACATCTTCCCACACTTAGGTCAATACACTCAAAGTGGAAACAATTATTTTTTTCTCCATCATTGCTTATCATTTTATCTTGGCTAATGGTGTCACAATCTAACCAGCTGCCCCAAGCAGAGACCAGGAGTGATTCCTTGACTCCTTTTCCCCTGATTTTCTGCATTCAACCCTCAGCAAATCCTTCAGCCATCCTTTGGCATTTTTCTCCAACCATCTCTCTCCCCATCATCTTGACCACTGAATTCACCAAATGCCTATAATATCCACTTTCCTGGAATATTGCAATCATCTCTTTAGGGATGTGTCCAATTCCAGGTGAATTCCTCGATAAATTCTCCTCAACACTGTCAATATAAAAAATCTACTTAATGCACATATTGGATATGATAGCTACAGTGATGCAATGCCACAGACAATGCCTCAGAATCCATAAGTGATTCCACATTGCACACAGGATGAAATTCAAGGTCTTAGCATAGTTAAGCACTTGCTTCTACTCATCATTGCAACTGCACAGCATCCCTTACTCCTGTCCTATACCTTGAACTTTTATATTTATCTTGAATCTCCACTTATCTGGTATCTCTGCAGAGCTTTTCTTCCCATTCTTCAAAACTTAAGCAAATTCCCTCATCTCTCTTAAAATGTTTTATGATCTAACAAAACCGAGTTTGCTATTCTATCCATGGGCTTTGCAGATTCTTCTATTATACTGCTTATTACACTGTATGATAAGGATTTGTTTGCACTTTTATCTCTTGGTATTGGCCATATAATCACTGAAGGTAGGATCATGGCTCAATCTTATCTGAATCTACTCCCCATACACATATGCCAATGTGGTAGGCAGCAAAATGCTCTCTTCCTCCAAAGATATCCATGTCCTAATCCCCAGAACCTGTGAATATGTTGTCCTTATGTGGCAAAGAGGAATTAAGTTTGCTAAAAGGAAGATTTTTCTGAGTTATCTGGTGTGCCCAAAGTAATCACAAGAGGCCTAAAGTGGAAGACAGAAGCTGAAGAGAAGGTCAGAGTGATGCATCTGGGGGGCCTCAGCCTGCTCTTGCTGTCCTGGGAGATAGAAGAAAGGGACAAAGTACAGGCATCTAAGTGGATTCCAGCAGCTAGAAAAGACAAGGACAAGAGTTATCCTTTGCAGCCTCTACAGAGGAGCACAGCCCTGTAACACATTGATGTTTCCCAGTGAGACCTGTGTTGGGCTTCTAAGATAAGAAGTTCATGTTGTTGGAAGACAGGAGGTTTGGGTTAATTTGTTACAGCGGCCAAAGGAAACTAATACAAGTAGCACTTGCCACAGAGATGGTTTGAGACAGGTTCAAGGTGAATGCCTGTCCTCTAAATCTCAGCTCAGTAGGCACAATCCATTCCAAATGTAGAGTTGGGGATCATCTCATATTTCAAAGAATACTCTAACATTTGTCCTAAAGAAGACATAGCCCCCCAAAGGCATTACTGCTCCTCCAGGCCCCATCCCTTCAGGGGAAAACCAGGAGGCTTTCTCAGATGTTCCTGATTGTGTGTCTACCTCAAAGTACCACAGCAATTAGTGGTTACCTGGATCCCCTACCATGGTGGAGAGTGGCGAACCATTATGGATTAAAATTTGATGTCTTTTTGTCGGTGTTTCTTAAGAAAATATACTCACCTTAAAACAAAAAGCCACCATCTCCTCAAGCTGAACTTTTTCACCTAATTGAAGTGAAACTGGCAGAGCTTTAAATACATGTATTACTTGTCTCTCTGCTGTCATATTGTACTCACTGGGACTTGAGACCAGGATGGCAGAGTCAGTCCACTGGTATTCCAGAAGAAAGGAGGAAAGCAGTGGTAATTCTGGGAATATGATGCTGTTTATGCTCTCAGCTTTATTCTCTGCTACACAGAGAAAAATAATCTGTAAAAACAAAGACAATCAATAAGAAATGGAAACTGCTGAATGTGTCTAGGCACTAGCCTGAGACCCTCAGTCTTCCTGGGCTCTGAGGTCCAAGTATGGCTCTTCTCCTAACCCTCTGTAGCCTGAATTTTGTGATCAGCCATGGTCTGGTAATCAAATCTCCTATTTTTCTTAAATTATTTTAAATTGGGTTTATGACTCTTGCAATGAAAAGAGTCCCGACAAATAGAACTATCATCAAACAAGTCAGGGTAATAAAAAAATTCAAGTAATTCACAAATCTTGGGTCACAAGACCCTGAATATGGCTGGAGATAAAATGACTCCATACACTGGTGAATTAGCATGACCTCCACCTGAGCAAGGACTCTTGTGTTCATTGCTGGAATGGCCTGAAAGGTCTTCAAAGCAATCTAATGCACACTTTTAACTGGTGCAAGCTACACAACTAGCCTTCCTTAGCCTGCAGTATTGGTTCTCAAAGTGTGGGCCCTGGACCAGCAGTATCACCCAGAAACATACCAATGACAAAATTACCAAGCCCCACCTCAGATCTATTTCAAAATAAGTTCTGGGACTGGGTCTGGTACTCAGGTTTAACAAATTCTCCATGTGATTCTAATACCTTCCAAAATTTAAGACCCACTAACTCACATGCTAACCATATCACTGGGGTTTTTGGTAGGTTGGTTTGGGTAGGTCTTTTGTTTTTTGTCTTTCTGCAGTTCATTTTATTTGAAATACTGATACATGATATATGATGAATTCATAAATTACCAATTCATCTTATTGCAGAACACTTCAATCTCCACCCAAAAGCCCAGAAAATAACAACATAAACATCACAAGTTGGTAAATTTATTTCAAGTGAATTTTTTGCCTACCTTAGGTAATTTTCAGCCTGGTACAGTATATGCTTTGTATTTTGGAGCAAAAGCATTTTAGAGCTTAAATTACTACCAAAATTAAATATACATACGTAACTTTTTAGTTAGATTATAGAAAACCAGGTATTTTTTGGCAGGTAGATCTCACATCAACTTTATGCTCTCTTATAAATCTCACTGCAATTTTTAGTTTTCATTTTCTTTGAATTTCTTAGGATTAAAAATGGAAACATATATTCCATGACTCAAGTTCACTATATGAAAGAATACTCTATATTGAGCTTACATTCTGGGAGAAGCAGTTCTTTGCATTTCCCAGTTATGTTGAGAATTCTTGGCTCTGGTTACCCAGATTTTCAATGTGGCTGACTGCTGAACCCCACTACCCTGGTGGGGGGCCCTCAGAAGAGTCTTGTTAAGTGGGCATGACACTTTCAAAATTTCTAGGGAGAAGAGTGTTTGCTTTCCTTCTGGCAAAAGACTTAATGTGTTATTTAGTTCTGCACTAACTTCATGGATCTACAACCTGGGGTAGAAAAGAGAGTAAGTGATTACATTCGGTGAAATGGACAAATATACCAGATTAAGAAATCCTGTTAAAATGTTGGATGTATTCCCCAAGGCAAGTGATGCTATAATTATCATAATATACTACCTCTCTTGTATTGCTGTGAAGTATAAAACACAGCAACTTACCTACCTTTAATTAGCTGCATTTAGTATTTTTTATGGCCACTGAGCATGGTACTCAGATTATCATATATTAGCATATAATTTGCATACACACCTCAAGGTATTTGGTTTTATTGCTATTACCTTTTGTGGCCCTATTTCAGTAATGACTCTAATGGAATATAAAAAAAAAGAGATTTCTGACTTAATTTGCTTTACAATCTTGAGAGTTTTACAATGGAAAGCTCAAGGTTTAATATAAAATTCTTCAAAATAATTTTTCTGTGCCTTATTTTAGTCAATCGGCCTTGGTACTTATCTGGCAAATCCCTGATAGGCGCCTCAATGAAAGAATTTACTTTCTTTCTGAGCTCAATAAAGGTATATTTTATAAGTAAGTCTTGGGGTATAAATTGTTTCATGTTTGCTTAAAAGAAAATTATACACACACCACTTAATGAATTTTACCAGTCTATCAGCAGCTACAGGCCCAGAGAAGGAAAAACAGCAGCTGTAGCTAGAGTTTGGAGAAAGGTCAGAGGTCAGAGCCTGCATCTGCATTCACTGGGAGTCTGAGAGGAAAAATAAAGGGTCTCTCTTTGTTGTAAGTCAGCACAAAATATTTTAGAAAGTGCAGATACTGACTTAATTATCAAATGTTCCCTTTTGCTCTGGGGGGCTGTGGCGGGCTATGAATCAATACCTAAGGTCACGTTGCTAAAAGCATGGAGAAAAAAAAAAAAAAAAACCCTCTTTGTGGGACTTGGGAGCATTGTTTTGTGCTTATTTCTCAGCGCTCGATATCAGATAGAAACAGAGAGTCGGAGTCCACACAGAGGGAGTCAGAATTATGAAAAACCGATGTGTTATAAGAAGACCTTTTGAACTCCAGGCAACTGTTCAACTATGTCTAATCTCCTGTCATTACTTGATTGTTTGTTGTTGATTAGTTTGTTTTTAATCCCTCCACCCAATCCTTGAGCCTAATTGCGTTAATAAATATTACTGCGAAGGTTTCTGCCAATTTGGAAGTCAAGCCAAGCAATTTTTTTTTCAACTCAAAAATAATTTCAATGTGATGTGTTTGGGACTGCTTACGCATTTGTATTTATCTTTCTGTTGACGTGCTAGGCAAATCCCTACATGTAACTTTGATAAACAGGAGAATGTCACTCTGTTTGTTAAAAGTGGGTGCCAGCCCCTTTAATGACAACTCTTTTTGTTAATTTAGAGAGGAACAGAGCGTAAGATTTGTCATCTGCAAAATTAAAAATAGCCATCACCAGGTAAGATAGTCTTAAAATAACCCACTTTGATGGATAAAAAGAGACAGAAAGGAACCCTTTTATGATTTGTATGCATCGAAGAGACTATTTGGGATGCAGCTGAGGTGTCGTTCTGACCATCTTTGCATAGAATGGCCATATTAGGCTTCTGACTATTTCAGAAACGGATGCTACCATCATGGATCATATCAACCATGCAGCAGGGTGATCTGATCAAGATAAACAAAATAACTACACTGGTTTTGCTGGTGGGAAAATAAATAGATATCATATCTTTAAATATTAAATTTTATGGCTTATTCTACACACTTGGGAGTGTCTATTAATAGTTTAATTTTTGATGTGTACTATAGGCCTTAAATAGGTTGTGAAAGTAGGTAAGGTGCAAACTAGAGATATATGAAAACAACTCCATGATTTCTGCAAACCATTCCCATTTTTGTTTTTCTTCACATTAAAAAATTGTTTTAATGCTGATACACATTTTAGAGTTATTTAATTTGGCCCAAATTTCTATTTTACTTGTACTGTGTAGCCTGGGTCCTTATGGAAAGTACATTCTTCTAAAGATATCCAATTTAAAGAATACAACATGTATTAATGTCATCTTATCGTTTTTTTCGCTGAATCATACATTTTGAGCAGGATTCTCCCTTAGAAATCATCTGGTTGAACCTCCTTTTTAATTCGTGAAAAAAGAGGCCATCTTGTGTTGCTGGGAGGACCCGGCTGAAAAGAATATGACAGTTTAGTAACATTTGCTTGCAGGGAAATTGTCCAATAAGTATGAGGCACTACTCGATGTTGAGCTGCAGGTCGGCAAGTGTTTACTTATCCAATTATCTCTACAAATAGTCCCCCTGCTAATGCAAAATCTGCTACCTTTCCCAGAGTGGACAAAAGGACATTTAGCTTAACATGAAATAGCAGCACACAGCAGCAACTCGTATTTTCGCAGCCTTGGCCATCAGAGAAACGTGAAGTGAGAAGGCAAGGTTCGCTTGCTATTCTCTCATGAAAATGGGAAATAGATGGGAAAGGCTGTTTGTTCTGTTGCCACAGAGAATTCTCCAGAATGAACACACATATTATTATAACTGCTCAGCGTACAAAACACAAGTCATCACTGAAGGTAGTGTCTACCCTAAATAGTGAGGGCAATCTGCCCTGGCATCTAGCTACCCATCCTGCCTTGAGGGGTCCATTGAGCATATGTGCATTCCATCAGCCAGTCTGCCAGCATATAATGTCTCTCTGGGGGTTCACTATTATCCTATTTGAATGCTGAGAAGATGCTCATAATTGCTTATTATGACATTAGACAAGAGAATTCAAGTCCCATTTGATTGTAATGAGCTTGTGGAGTCTCTGCCTTTTGCGGGTCCAATCACATACAGAACTGAACTTAAGGCATCTAAATTGAAACAGAATTACCCTTGAACCATTGAGCATCAGGCTTGGACCCCGTTCATTTAAAATTTCTATTACTTTCCACAGTGGTTGATAGAAACAAAAATAATATCAATTATAAAATCTTCAGCAGAGACACCTAAACTTCTTTCCAAACTGGGATTTATTTCCCCAGGTTACCCCTGAAATAATTCAGCCTTACTCTCTCCAGATAAGCAAATAATTAAATGGTTAAAGAAAAAAGACAAAGCTATTCCTTGAAAAATATATATGAAATAAATGGCAGAACCACTCAGTTTTACGTGTAGCATAAAACCAAATAAAAGGAAGTAAATATGTATGTTATGAGCAGGTGTGTACAAAGAAAACACCAATTTAGAGCAAGGCGGAACACCTCTGTGTTTGTTTAAGGAAAGTGTTTAAGAAATTGCCAGTAAACAACCTGTATCCTATTTTTACAAGATGGAAAGTCAGAGAAGGCCTATTAAGTTAACACAGAATTGGCTACAATAAAAGGAGCAAAAAGAATAACATGATCAAATTTGACTTCTGAGTGGAAAAACCAAGAACCATCTCAAGGTGCTTGGGATTTCATCGTTCTGGGCTCTGATGAAGCGTCAGTGCTTCCCACTCACTCACAGTCTCCAGGTGGCCAAGGAGGCGACGCTACTGAACTGGGATTCTATGGAGAGCTCGCCCAGACTCCAGGGCTCTCCATTCCGAGCCAAGGCTGAACCATCCGCAACGAGGAAGCACAACCGGTCGGCGATGCGGGGCAGCGACCAGCAATGCACAGGTGCCCTTGTGACCCCTGAGTTTGCACACACGTATCACCTTGACTGTTCGCTCAACAGAAGTGGGTTGTGGTTTTGTTTTGTTTATTCATTATAAATTTTAAAATGCTGCTGTGGCTCTTCTGAAAATGATGCTGTAAGTTCCATTCATTTTAAACTGGCTCTGAGTTACTAAATAAATATCTGATTGACTAAAGGAAAAGCAAGGAGATGGGGGTTCTCTTTTGCAGAAATCTAACAAGTATTTTTTTTTTTTTTTTTTTAAAGAGAGAGAGGCAGACTCCATGCAGGGAGCCCAACGCAGAACTCGATCCTGGGTCTCTAGGATCATGCCCTGGGCTGAAGGCGGCGCTAAACCACTGAGCCACCCAGGCTGCCCTCTAACAAGTATTTTCAAAAGAACACAGAGGGCATCCCAGCTGGCTCAGCGGTTTAGCACACCTTCGGCCCAGGGCATGATCCTGAAGACCAGGGATCGAGTCCCACATCGGGCTCCCTGCATGGAGCCTGCTTCTCCCTCTGCTTGTGTCTCTGCCTCTCTCTCTTTGCATCTCTCTGTCTTTCATGGATAAATAAAATCTTTAATAAATAAAAAAACACAGAGCATATGTTTCTCTCTCTCCCCTACAAATGTTACTAGGTCATTGCACTCCTAAATGGGGTGGTGAGATTTAAGAGTAAAGTAATGGGACCATCTCCCTCTACCTGTGTCTCTGCCTCTCTCTCTCTCTTTGTGTCTCTCATGAATAAATAATAAAATCTTAAAAAAAAAAAAAGTAATGGGACCAGAAATGGACTAAAGTTCTTGTGGTTTTTTTATCTGTCACCAGTTAAATGGGCAGCCTTCAGCAAACCCTTCAATCTCTTCATGTGGCTGGATTCGCACATGTATGAAGCACCCTGCTTTCAACTTTGAAGTTCGGCAGGGTGTTGACTGATGGGCACCATGTCATGAGGCTAGCTTTGGGATGCTCAGTTGAATAAATCACAAAGATACTCATCTATCATTTATTTATTTCTTAAAAGAAAATAACAGTGATCTGAACTAACCAGCATCTGCTCAGTATGTATGGAGTACCAACTGTTTGCCGGGCACTGAACTGAAATGCTAGGAAGGTAAAAATGAATAAGTGGAGCAGCCATATAGAAGTTTTAAAATCTGGTCAGGGAACTTGCCACTTACCCCCCACCCCCCGCCCCCGGCCATGAATTACCTAACAACTGCTGTAGGGGTTTCACAGAGCTCCTGCGCAGGCAGAGGGCTTTCTCCACTTACCAGTCACGAGCTTGGTGAGCCCACGAACATCTCCACATCTCAGTTTTCTTGCCAGCACAATGTGAATAATAGCAGCATCTAGGTCATATGGTTGCTGTGTGGCCCAAATGCTGGAATGCAAATAAAATAGGGTTAGCCTGACAGTAGTAGGCATTAAATGTTAAATATTAATTACTGTTGTAAGCAAAAAGGTAGGTGTAAGATGTTCAAATAATGTAAGGGGGAATACATAAAATGCCCTTTACCAATAATGTAAAGGAATTGATGTATTCTGATGTTATAAATGGGATCATGACAACTGCTATGGGCTGAATTGTGACACCCACCCCCACCCCCACCCCCACCAGATTCATATGTTAAAGCTTTAACTCTCCGTACTTCAGAATAGGACTGTATTTAGACATAGAACCTTTAGAGAGATAATCAGAGTCACATGAGGTCATCTGGGTGGGTCCTCATCTAATCTAACTAGTGTCCTTATAAATGGGAATTTGGACGCAAGAAGAGACACCAAGGATGTACACACACAACAAAAAGACCACGTGAGGACACAGGGAGAAGGTGGCCATCCACAAGCCAAAGAGAGAGGCCTCAGCAGAAATGAAACCTGTCAAAACCCTGGTCAGGAACTTTCTACCTGCAGAACAGTTAGTGACTAAATTTCTGCTGTCCTAGCCTCCCACTCTGTGGTATTTTGTTATGGCCACCTGAGCAGACCAATGCAAGAGTGAAGTACATTAAATAATATAAATAAATGTTCACACAACAATTACAAAGATAGAAACATGTCATCTTAAATATACTAACTTCTGAGCACATGTAGTTTCCTAAACTCATATTTTTCAATTAAAATAATGTATGTACACAATAAAGAAATAGTCAAACCGGAGAGTGTAAAAAAGTATAAAAAGTAGCATCCCTTCCTTACTTCTATTTGAAATAGATAGATGTTACTGTAAATGTATATCTGGGCAAAACATATGCAACAGGAACATTTTATTTGATATATGGATGACCCATACATAGTTCATATACCTTCAGATGTCTACAGCAATTCATCCAGGGCCTTCCTTTGTCCCCTGTTCTGGTTACCACCAAAGAGGAATATCCACATCATTCCAGAAATCTGAGCCTGTTTCAAGCACGCCATCCACACTGGGTTTTTCAGCTGGAAAATGTGATACAACACCCAACACAGAGCTTCATGCACAGTGTGAACTCAACAAATATCTGTCTATTAATTTGATATGTTTGATTAATGGTGCCTCTGGTAATAAGCTTTACAGAACCAGATGCACATGGTTTCACTGAATATAATAAATTCTCATTTTTGGTCAAGTCTATATGTGTGCAGCTAAAAAATGAAATAATATATATGTTAGTGCCAGGGATTTGGCAAAACACTCCTTCATGTTACCTTATTTAGTTCATTTGACATATATTCATGCCTACATTAACACAGTGCCAATAAAAACTTTGCCTTTAGTTTTTTTGTTCTTCTACAAGTGTCAGAGCATCTAAAAATGAGGATCAACTTTACCTGATAAATAAAATCTATGGGCCAAAGCAATAATCCAGGTCCAATTACAATTTTCCTCAATTTCCTAAAGATTCCCTGCAGTTTTCTAAGAAATAGCAGGGAGGGAAAATAAATTATGGAGACTGTTTAAAACCACAGCTCCTGCAGGAAGTGAAAGTATTATACTGGGCAAGTCATCTTTTTTCTGTTTTCCTTTCATGTTTGTAAATCAAAATACCACCTCAGATTTCTAATAATAAGTCTTAGGAGTCTGTGTATTGACCAGTTGGTGCTTTTGTTCACCTTGCCTGGGCTCTCTCAGGAGGGGCTTTCAGCTGATGGGTCCTCTGGGGGTTAGGTTCACCTGGGCACACCTGTGCGCACTGGGTCGTCTGGATCCTCCCTCCCACTGTCTAACAGGATTGGGGCTTTCAACTCTGCGATCTGCTTTTTCTCCTGGTGGCTTCTCATCTGCAGTATCTGATGGTAAAAATTGGCCCATGAGGGGAAAGGCTTTATTTTAAAATGTCTTATTTTGATGTTCTTTCATTATGACTTGGCTTTTGCCTTTTCATTTTACAGATAACATTGACCTTTTTGGACAAAAGTCCTTTTTGAACAGACATATGAAAAATGACTTTCATTTTTCATTTTCTACATTTGCTTTACCATATATCTTGGGTAAAAATATATCCAACATTAATTTTGCACACTTTTAAGATTTTCAGTTCCTTAGATCAATTCTTTACTATCACTAGAACATAAATTATGTGAAAATCTTGATTAAAAAACATGATTAGTGATTTTGCTAAGATGAACATTACAGAATACATAATAATATATAATACATAATAGAATATATATTTTGTGTCTTTATTTTCTTAATCATCCTAACATAATCAGACTGTATTAGAATACCTAGGCATGCACAATAATATGATTTAGCTGCTTTTGAAATACATATTTTTTAAGTAGGTTCCCCACCCAGTGCAGAACCCAGTGCAGAGCCCCAACTCACGACCCTGAGATCAAGACCTGAGCTGAGGTCAAGAGTCAGACACTTGACTGACTGAGCCAACCAGGCACCCCTGACTTCATTCATACAAAAAACCATGAGTTTATGTGTAACATAAAGACATACATTTCACAGAATATCTTCTGTTCATCAGTTACATTGATTTATACTTATGCTGTATTTAACTTTATGTATGTGGGATTTTGACCTGTACTCTTGCCCAAGCCCTGGTTACTGAAACATCTTAAGTAAGGAAGGAGCATTATCAACATTGCTGGGCATAGTAAGACCAGTTAGGAGGCTGGTCTCCCTCTGGCTAATGCTTCAACCTCTAGCCTGAACTTCTGAGTCAATCTCATTCACTTCCTGTATCATTGGGGGTGTGTGTTGAACCCTGCCATTGTACGTTTCCTGACCAACAAATTCTTGGCTGCAGGCCTATCCATTTTCAGACCAGAGATTCATTCATTCATTCACTCATTCGTTCATTTGCTTGCTTGCTTTTTTTTTCTTCTTTCTCTTTCCTTCCTCCCTTCTTCCTCTTTTTTCTTTCTTTCTTTCTTTCTTTCTTTCTTTCTTTCTTTCTTTCTTTCTAGAGAGAGAGAGAGAGTGTGTGTGTGTGTGTGTGTGTGTGTGCATGTGCACACAAGCCAGGGCATGGCCAGGGAGAGTCAGAGGGCGAGAGGGGATCCCAAACAGGCTGCATATCCCACATAGAGGACATCTCAGGGCTTGATCTCACCACCCTGAGATTATGACTGAGTGCAAATCAAAGATCAGAGGCTTAACCAATTGAGCCACCCAGGCGCCCCTCAAATGGGGCATTTTTGACAACTCAGCCACAGGGGTGGACAGGTGAGGCTGAAGCCACCAGGTACCTTGAAGCCTAAGCTCTGGAATCCAGCCACCATTATTTTTCCACTGGTGAATGCAAGGCACAAGTTTGGCCCGTGTTCCAAGGGTAGACCAACAGAGTCCCTACTTTCTGAAAGGGTCATGGAACAAAGTCAAATAAATCTACATAACAAAACATACAAAGGATGAGAGATTGTTAGCAAACTACCACAAAGACCGATTTCAAACATTATATGATTTTCATGGAAGGTCATTTAGTTTCTCAGGACTCTGGCCTCCTCTGTGTGCCCTAGCACACAGGCTCTGAGAGGAAACAGCAGCTGAAATGAAAATAGACATGCTAGAGATAGACCCCAAATCTGAAATAATCACCAATGACCTGGGCATTCTTGGCTGAATTTTTATTTTATTTGATTTGATTTATTCATGAGAGACACAGAGAAAGAGAGGCAGAGACACAGGCAGAGGGAGAAGCAGGCTCCATGCAGGGAGCCCGACATGGGACTCGATCCTGGGTCTCCAGGATCAGGCCCTGAGCTGAAGGCAGGTGCTAAACTGCTGAGCCACCCGGGCTGCCCCTGAATTTTAATTTAAAATGCCATGAATTACAAACAGCCAGTACTTGGCAAGTAGCCAAAAATAATGTTTTCTGAATTTCTCTCAAATTTTACTAGATATGCCTCAACTGCTAGCTTCCTTTGTGTTGGTATGCCATTCTATAATTCACCATTATCAAAGTAATATGCTGAGTTGGGGGTTTTTCCCCAACCAAAAATTGCAAATGACCAAAAGTGTGGCCATATGGGAATTGCTGGTAAGAAAAAAAAAAACAAAAAAAAAAAGAACACCAAAAATGTTAACAAATATCTATTTCACTCAGTTTATATCTGTCCAACACAGGCATGCGTAGCTCATTTGCTGTGCCTGTTACCAAGAGAATGAACCCCATTATATCTCAGCCAACACAGCTCTTTATATGTGGCAGGGTGGTAGGGTGGGGAGGAATTGCTATCTCCCCATTAGATGAGCTGCAAGTTTAAGATGAGAATTCATCCTCTATTAGGGCTATAAGATTTGGGGGGGGGGGATTTAGATAAAATACTCTCACACTAAGAAATTATTTGTTTTATATCTGAAACTCAAATTTAACTAGGTGTAGTGCTCTTATCCGGACCCTACCCTCTATGAGCTTGAAGAGAAAAAAAAAATGTATATATATATGATTTTTATTTCTGCATTCATGAGAGACACAGAGAGAGGCAGAGACACAGGCAGAAGGAGAAGCAGGATCCCTGTGGGAAGCCTGATACGGGACTCGATCCCAGGACCCTGGGATCATTCCCTGAGCCAAAGGTAGATGCTCAACCACTGAGCCTCCCAGGTGTCTATATACTTTTAGTATATATATATTTTTAATGTTACTTCTCTACTGCACAAGGCTCTCCTGGTTTTAGTCTTAAAAGGCCCACATCCAGGGACCTCCACCCCTTAGTCCTAGGCAAATAGATGGCCACTAGCTTAACATCTATCTGACAAATTGTGACATTTCAAAGACAGTGCCTGAATTTCATTATCATTTTCTGTACCCTCAGTGTTAGCCCTGGGTCAGAGACTTAGTACATCCCTGGTAAATGTTTCTTGAATGAATGAATATGAGCAAATGCAAATGAGAAAACAGGTCCCTAGAGGGCTGAGTAAAAGGCAGGGAAGGAGGTAGGACATCTCAAGACCTGAAATACGCTGCAGACCTTTCACAGAACAGAATGATGGAACAGGTTGGTTAGGGCACAAAGCAGTTGCTTCAACCGTGCTGCATCCCTGAAACCTCCAGAAAGCTTTTGAAAAACGCCAATGCCCTACCAATTGAATGAGGTCTCTAGCCATACAGCCCTGGAATCGTATTTTTTTAAGAACTCCCCCTAGGGTATTTCTCAAGTGCAGCCAAGGTTTAGTATCACTGGCACCAGCATAGGGCCTCTCCAGGCAGGCAAAAAACACCCTGCAGTGAAAAGATTTTTTTGGGGGAAAAAAAAAAAAGAGCCATAAAGTGAAAAGATGTTAAGAGGTGGTGTGATTCTAACACACTTCTCTAATAACCTCACTTGGGTGAGTTTCTTATTTTTATGGTTATCCCAGCTGCCACTCTGGACACATAATTATCCTCCCAATGACGTGAGTTCATGGCTAATTTCTGGAGAGGCGAAGGGGGGAGTCAGAGGAAGGTGGTGCCAGACTGTTCCTAGATCTAATGGCTATGGCGAATCTGTCTTCCAAGAGTTGTTTGGAAAAATAAATAGCGTCCAAGGCCAGGTAGAGAAAATAGTGAACGTTAGCAGTTTTGTTAACATATCCAGGAAATAGACTTGCTACCGGCAGGCTAAATAAATGTGTGCCACGCCTGACCTTCAAAACCATTGATCTTAAAGGTTATAAACAATACCCAACTGACCCATTGGTCTGTGTCCTCGGACTAAGAGATCCTGCCGTGGAAATTCCCCTTTGGAGTGCACTGCTGCCAATAAGGAAGACTACTTTAAAAATATATATATTGAACCAGGTTATATGTGATCATTAATCACAGACTCTCCCCAGGACTGCCGTCATAAATACTGCATCTGCATAAAATTCCCTGCTGAAATCGCCTCGACATCTCTTCCACCTTCTCTGATGAAGCTGACATACTTGGAGGAAAGAGAAATTAAAAAGGCACAGGGAAAGGAAACAAAGAGCAGGAAATGTGCTGCCTTTTATGTTTTGATTTAGTGTTTTAGAGTTAGATCATTTTTAATATTTCTTCAGATGTTATTAAAAATAATTCAGAATTATCTTGACACGTGCTAGGCCTCTGCCTCATAGCACTGTTGATGGTGATGTTGAACATGATACGTTGCCTTGATCTTTTATACTTTGGGTATTTCTCTATTACTGAGTACATCTTTTTCATGGGGCAGTTCCTTATTTGGTGGTGCCAGAAACTTCCACAAAATGAGGAATGCAAAATTAAGCGCTGGGTCTGGGAAGGGGTCCTGAAGCTGAGGCTTTATTAATATAATAATAACATAATCATAATAATCACATTAATATTATAATATTAATATTATATTATTATATAATATATAATATAATAAACAACCTAAAATAATATATTATATATTATAATATGACATAATATAATTATATAATATATAATATAATGATTATATAATATTTATATTGTATTATATTAATATTATTATCATTAAAAACATTATTGCTCTAGGCCATCAGCTTCATATGCAGGGATATAAATGAGACTTCTTTCCTCCTATTATTTTAAAATGACACCCAATCATATAGGCATATAAATTCCAGTAACACAGAATTGCACACATGAAAATGGAAAGACTTTTATCTTCACCCCTCACGTCCTTGGCTCTCCAGAGGTTATCCCTTTCAGCATTTAGTACATCAGATGTACCCATTCCTAAGAAGTGCTTATTTTCTCTCCAGGACTTCACATTGCCGGGTTTTGGTTATTAAAGGCTTTTTGCTTCGATTTGTGGGTGATCAGGGTCATTACCTTCTCTACCTTCTCCAAGTGTGTACTTGATTTGGGGGAAATTAGGTCTGTTACTACCACTAAACCAATGGGAACATGGACAACTCGGGAGTCAGACCTTGGTTTGCATCCCTGCTCTGCAGTTTCATAATTACATGACTTAATTATTAATACTACTTAATTATTTTGAATTCTCCTTAACTAGGGAAGAGTTATGAAGTTCAAAATCAGGATAAAAATGATAATTGCCTAACGGGGCCGTTGCAAGGATTAAATGAGATAGTACTTGCAGACACCTCAGCACCAGCCCCAATTGTCACATACGCAAAATATGAAAAATCATCACATCGACTTCAGGGTCTTCATTATTTTTACTGGCATCCTTTTCATCATCAGAGAATGGTTACAGAAAGGGGGATTATAGGAAATTAAATATGATTTTCACCTCTTACTCGTAACTTGGCAGATGCTTTTTGGTGGAAGAGTTTGAAGTTGTTGACCACGGTGAAATTTGGGGTGCCCAGTGGAAAATGGTTTCAAGTAACCTCCAAGTACACCAATTTGTATGCTGTCCCAGGGGTCACAGAACAGAGAGGCTCGGAGATCAAATTATCACACAGCTTGCTAAGTCAATACAAAATGTACAGTGAGAACAAAGGGAAGTATTGGGTGTTAATAATCCTGGGGCAGTGTGCAAGTGAGAAAGGAGGAGTCCCCCCCACCAGCCTACCACATCAGCCTGCCCTGTGGATGCTGTCTTTGCAAAAAGCACAGCAAGGATCTGAGCCAGGGGGCTCAGCAGATGGGAGACGCCTGGAGCCAACACACACTTGCACTTTCCAAAAGACACAGGGCAAGTCCATCTGGCCAGTAACTATAACTTGCCAATTAGCCTGATGAGCAGCTATGATTTAGCTGCATTTCTCAGGCAGGGGACACATGGGGCCAGGATGAGCCCCTTGGGTGGATGATTTTAGGCCTCATGAATATGTACTGCCTCCTCGACCCTTCCATGCCTTCTTCTCTATCTTTAATGTCTTTGGCTCTACTTAGCTCACTTATGCTCAACATATGTTCCAAAGTATTTTCTCCTCTATCTCATTTATCTATCCTTTTTTATTTTTATTTTTCTACAAAAGAGTGGAATATTCTGACATCATAGAGAAAACACTCTTTTTCCAGGGTTTATACTCATTGTGGTAAAGTGGAGCTGTTACAACTCTGCTCTCAAGCCAGCTCATCTTGATTCAAATTCCGGCCCACCACATACTGGCTATGTAAATGTGAGTAAGTTACTTCACCTTCCCCTGCCTCAGTTTCCTTCTGTGCAAAATGGGGATGATGCTGACAGTAACAGTACCTACCTGATAAGACTGTTGTGTTGATTAAATGCATTATAAGCTTAAGAGTTGAGAACAGTGTCTGGCATTAGTAAGGACCCAATATGTATCAGCTCATATGATTTTTAGCCCTTTGGATGGTGTGCTCTTAGCTAGAAGCCTGACCTAGGGGACTGGGAGGAGAGGTCAACGTGTTTATGGATGGAGAAAACGAGTTTTTCCATTGGCAGAGTGCCTGCAACTTACAAAGAATATCAAAGTAAATGATCATTTTAAGATTTGAAAACAACTCTGTTAAAAAGGTAATATAACCCCTACTTCAAAATGGCGAATCTCAAGTTCAGGGTATGAAATGGCTTACTCAGAGGCACACATTCATTAGGTCATGATTCGAACCCAGACCTTCTAATTGTGCCGCCCGTATTCCCTCCTGTTGAAAATGAAAGACTTCCCTTCCCACCACACACTTAGACTGAAGTATGAAAACTCTCTATACAGGCAAAGAAAAGATTTAAAAATGGCTTCTCCCCAATGTAGAGTGATTAATTCACATTATTTCATAAATGGCTTCTAACCAATCATCTTTGATTATGTCCTGGGGTGAAGTGTTCATGGTTGAGACGGCTAGGGAGGTTAGAAGATGTGTAGAGGATGGATCCCAAAAGGAAGGGCTGATTCACCATCTGGTCTAGGATTGCTAAAAATGAGTTTCTCTGCAACACGTATAAATCTGTCTCAGTACAATCTATGGGACCATGTGTTGTCATATTTAGTACTTCATTGTAATTCAATCTCTCTATTCAAAAACTAGTCTAACAATGTAAACAAAATACAGGCACCAAAGGAGAAAATATTTACATATCTCATGAAAACATTTGCACAAATATAAGTATAGGCCTGGGGAAAACCTCCAGAGTTCACCTTGTCTCTCCCCTTGCCCCCAGTGGAGGCTCGGGATCAAGCCAACTGTCAACAACTGCATTTAGTGGGAAAAATACGTTAATATAAAAATACGTTAATATATACGTTAATATAATATAATACGTGGAAATGCCAGAAGTAAAAGAAAACCATGTGGAAATAAAATGACTGTTGACAGAGGACTGAATCCTATTGACACACACACAAGCATGTGTGTACACACACATATACATAAACACACACAAGTGCATACACACACCAACACACACGTGTGCGTGTGTGCACACGCACATACACAAACACATGCACATACAGACACACACACACACACCAACACACACACGCAGCCAAGTGAAATTAAATTGGCTGTCAAACCATGCCTCCCCTCCCTCACATTTGATCAATGTGGATGGTGGCACCATACCAGAAGGATCTTCTTTTCTTGCAGAGTGCATTTTTCTAATGCGCTGGTGAATTCAAGGATTATTTATTTTCAATTTTCAAATTTCAAGTAGTCAAACATACTCTTGACAGACATACTCTGACAGTCCCCCATCAACTGGGCTCCTGTGTCATCCTGGCCTCAGTCATAATCAACTCTTTGTATGAGGAGGTGAGACGGGGTTTCTTCTCAGACATCTTAAGGTCTTTACAGTCATATTAAACAGAAAAAAAAAATGGATACCTTGTAATTTGCAGAAAAACATATCACTCTTTTTCAAGGCACAAAAATACTCCCAAGGGTGCTCTGAGGAGCAATCAACATTCCCAGAATGCCTTCCATTGTGAGATGGGGGAGATGGGGGTCCAGGGGATCCAGGGGAGTCGGGACTGATGAGGGTGGTAGGGGCCTAGTCCTGGGTCTTGTGATGGCATAAGAATTTAGAAATCTCATTATCAGTATCCAGGAACTACTTGTCCTCCCAATATTATTTGATGTTCTTCCCTTTTCCTCAGTCAACTTCACGTGATATGGCCTCTTCTGTCAACACAGGGAAACCTCTAACCTAAAATAGTCGTGATTTATTTTGTAGTACTATAGTTTACAGCACTACGTACATGTGTTACTGAGGATGTTCCGTCAGCAAAGCAGAAGCATAGATGTATAGGAGAGATTCACTGCAAGGAATGGGTTTATGCTGCCGTGGGGGGGTGGCTAGGCAAGTCTGACCCGCCAGATTATCTAGGATTATCTCCCTCACTTAAACTCAACTGAAGGGATGCCTCCAACTCTTGGTTTTGGCTCAGGTTATGATCGCAAGGTCCTGAGATCAAGCCCTGCACCAGGTTCCACATTCAGCATGGAGCCTGCTTGTCCCTTCCCACTCCTGCCCTCTAGAATAAATGAAACCTTAAAAAAAAAAAAAAACTGATTATGACTTGGTGTCTCCCAAAGACCTTCACAGCAACACCCAGATTCGTGTTTAATTGAAAACTGTCAGGTGTAGCCCGGCCACATTGACACATCAAAAAGACCATCACAATATACAAATGTGTCATGCACTAGTCTAAGGATCTCATCTTTTAACTCATTTATGTTCTCACCACAACCTGAGGAGGAAACTAAGGTACAGCGTGATGGATAAATTGTTCAAGATAGTATAACGAACAGGGCACCAGTACTGGAGGCCAGGTGATCTGGTTCCAGAGATAATGCTTCCACCACAACTTTGCTGTCCTTAGATTCAAGCTTCCCAGATGCCTTAAAAAATATTTTCTAGAATGTTGTTTGGTCAAAGGACAATTGTTTTTCCTACCAAAATTTCTCTTATACTCCAGAGCACACTCTGGCTCCTTTGTTTGCAAAGTTACATTTCTTTAAGGTAATGATGTTTCTAACAACTAGGCAGTTAGTTACCCTGCCAATTAATAACAATAGTTTATATATTAAGTTCTCCATCCAGTACTAAGTAATATTGTTTAACCCTTATTGACATAATAATCTATTTTGTGGGGCACGTGGGTGGCTCAGTGGTTGAACGTCTGCCTTTGGCTCAGGTCGATATCCCAGGATCCTGGGATCGAGTCCTGCATTGGGCTCCCTGCAGGGATCCTGCTTCTCCCCCTGCCTATGTCTCTGCCTCTCTCTGTGTCTCTCATGAATAAATAGATACAATCTTAAAGAAAAAAAATCTACTTTATAATCCATTTTATAGGTGGAACAACAAAGGCTCAGTGAATTCCAATGTCTTCCTAAGCTGACACACCTAGTGCCAGAGCTAGAGATGTTTCTTTGTGGAAAGGAATTGTTCTACAAGCCAGATCAAATTTCTGTTTGCTGCTTGGACATGGGAGCAGACAACGAAAATAAGTCTGGAAATAAAAAGAGAGAGAGAGAAGAGAGAGAGAGAGAGATGCAAGTAGGATGCAAGTTCATAAATAGTCTGGAAATACTTGGGAACTTAATCATTTTATATAGGATTTTTTTTTTTCCCCATGAGTAACGGCCAAGAAGGAGAAAAAAACGTTCATTTGTATCAAACTCAGTGGTGGTTTGATGGCCACACTTGGTATGTTTTTCCCAGCTGTCAAGGGTGTGAGGAGCTGGACTGTACTTGCCCGTCCTGCTGACCTTCACAAGCCCGTAAGGAAAAGACCTGAGCAGGCAGGTGTGAGCACTCCTGAATACGTCTACCAACCAGAGGGAACTGCTTTTACAATCCTGCCAAGTTGACTTCTGTTAAAAATCCCAGCAACATCCCAGCTGTCCTGACCCTGGGGTGCACACACAACTAAGGAGGCTTGTTTGCGAGATGTCAACCTCCCCCCCCAACCTGTCACTTAGAAGACTTGTCACCTTCTCCATCCCCCATTGAATCTTCACTGAGGAACATTTCTTTCTCCAGATTGCTGCTTCAGGAGATTGAAAAATAAAATAAAACAGCCACAGGGAAGGTACAGGTTTATTACTTATAAAATTCTTACCAGGCAATTGCCTCTTGCTTGCTTGCTTCTTTCTTTCAGAATTATTTCAAATTAATAAATATTTTAAATACACAAAGTAATGGATATCTATGTGCCTACCCCTGAGACTAAACAGACGTTAACAAGTTTTGTCTTACTTTAGATCATTTAAAAAATAGAAAATGTTACCGTATGAGTTCACACATTACTCCCTACCTTTTCCCATCCCTTCTTCCCTAGGCCATTATCTTGATATTGCTGCATATCACTCCCATCTACATTTCTGTGCTCATATTCTGTGTTCATGAGTCTGTCAATATATCTATCCGTATATCACCTACCTATCCAGATGATTGAGTCTTTAACATTACACACATTTGACATCTTCAACGTATCTTTTTGTAATGAACTTTTTAATGTTAATTGTCTTGAAGATTTGTATATGCTGGTAGTCATAAAACTAGTTCAATTACCCTCTTTTTGTTTGTTTAGATTTTCTGTTTGCTCTTAGAAACAGCAACGCAATAAACATTATTTTATGACTTCCTGTGAGCATGTGTTGGAGTTTCAAGAGGAAGAATATCTAGTAGTAGAATGATTGAGTCATTTGGTGTGTGTATCTTGCATTTTTTTTTTAAGATAGCCACTTTGCTTCCCAAAATGCTGGTACTGATTTCCTGTCTCCACAGCAATGTGTGGGCAGTGTTGCCATGAATGGTACAACCATAGGTGGCACCACTCCTATAAAGGAATAGATGATTGCCATCCTCAGAAGTGAAGCAAATTTCCAGTTCTTTGTATAGAAATTCTTCATTCCTGCTGTCTTCACCAAGACGTGTTGTTACCATATGCAGTATCTGTTTTGCCAATTTATAATAATATGGCATTGTTTTTCGCTTGTTTGTTTGCATTTCCATGATGAGTAGAAAAGTTGAGTATCTTTTCATATGTTCATTTGGTAAAAAATTTGACTTCCTCTATCATGAATTGCTATTTTTTTCAATAGAGTTTTCTTTCTATTTATAGGATTTATTTACCAATTCAGGGTACTAACCTTCTGTGGTTATTTGTTTCTACACATGGCAACATTTACTCCCTTTTGTGCTTTACTTCGTGTACCTTTTGTCTCAAAGAAGTTTTAAATTCTACTGCAATCAAACATATCAATCCTTACTTTTATGTGTTATGCTGTTCATCTTTCCATAAGAAATCTCTCCCGACTCAGATATAATAAAGGAAATAGGTTTTGTTCTTCATATTTGGTCACTGATCTTCATTAATGAATAGTGCATGAAAGAGACTTCATTTTATCTTTTTTCATATGAATAAGCTGTTGGTCTAACACTATTTATTGAATAGTCTCTCTTTTCTTCAATACTCAATAATACTACTTGAGTTTCTTTGTTCCCTTTCTACCTTCTCTATTCTGTTCTATTAATATTTTTTCTATTCCTTAATTATGTGTGTAATGATTATAGCTTTCTAATAACTTTTTTTAAAGATCTGTTTATTCATTTGAGGCATGAGTGAGGGGCAGAGAGAGAGGAGAGAATCCCAAGCAGACTCTGCACTAAGCGTGTTCCCCAATACAGAGCTCAATCCTATGAACCCTGGGATCATCACCCAAGCTGAAATCAAGAGTTAGACGCTCAACCTACTGAGCCACCCAAGTGCCCCAACTCTTTTTCAAATGAAATACAATTAACATATAACACAATATTAATCTTAGGTATACCACATAATAATTTGAACTATGTATTGTGACACCACAGAAATCTAGTTATTATAGACCTTTTAGTATATAGGATAACTCTTTATATTTTCCATTTGAATTTTTCAATAAATTGAGTTCCATGAAGAGGCTCATGGAACTCTATTAGTTCTCTAATAGAAATGACACTAAATTTATGGATGAATTATAGGCAAATTCCCTTCTTTATGATGATGATTTTGGAACTTCCCCTCCTCAAACACAGCATATTCTCTATCCTTTCCCTTGTGAGCATCATTAAAGTTTGTAATTTCTGTAGTGAACTATGTACCTATAGTTGGATTTATTTCTATATGCTTGTAATTTTCTTCCATTGAAAAGTTACAATTTGACTGTTTAGTTTGAAATAATCATAAATTCACAGGAAGTTGCAAAAATAGTACAGAGGGTCCCATGGCCCCACCACGTGGCTGACTCAATACACTTTCTTTCATAACTATAGTATGGTATCAGAGCCAGGAGATGGATGTTGGTTCAACCTGCAGATCTTATTCAGATTTCACCAGTGTGCATGCACTTATGTGTGTGTGTGTGTGTGTGTGTGTGTGTGCACCTCTGTGCAATTTTATCACATGTGTAGACTCATGTTATAGCCAACACAGTCAAGATATGGGCTGCTCAATTACTACAAAGATCCATTCTGCTATTTCTTCATAGTGCTACACTATCCTCCCACCTAAACAACTGACCACTACAACCATATTTCTCTGTCTGTATAATTTTGTCATTTTGAGAGTAATATAAAATTGGAATAATTTTTTAATATATGTAATCATTTTGAGATTAGCCTTTTTGCACCCAGAATAAGTCCCTTGAAATCTATGTAAATTTTCATGTGTATCAATATTTTATTCTTTTTTATTGCTAAGCAGTATTTCACAGCAAGAGTGAACTTCAGTTTCTTTAACCACTCAACCACTGCAGGACCTTCATGTTGTTTCCAGCTTGGGGTTATTATTTAAAAAGCCACTGTGAACATTCACATATAGGTTTTCATGTGAACGTAAGTTTAATTCATGCTCAGTAACACACTTGCTAGGTCAGATGGTAGTCACATATATAGTTTTGTAAGAAACCTTCATAGGGGGATCCCTGGGTGGTGCAGTGGTTTGGCGCCTGCCTTTGGCCCGGGGCATGAGCCTGGAGACCCAGGATCGACTCCCACATCGGGCTCCCAGTGCATGGAGCCTGCTTCTCCCTCTGCCTGTGTCTCTGCCTCTCTCTCTCTCTCTCTCTCTCTCTCTCTCTGTGACTATCATAAAAAAAATTAAAAAAAAAAAGAAATCTTCATAGGCTTTTCAGTGATGATACCATTTTACATTCCTACTAGTAGTTCATGAGAGATCCAATTTCTACACATCCTCACCAGTTTTGCTGTGTGTTTTTTTTTTTAAATCTTAGCTATTCTGATGAGTGTGTTATCTTTCATTGTGGCTTTAATTTGCATTTCTCTAACGGCTAATGATGTTGAGCATCTTTTCTTGTGCTCAGTTGCTAACTGTACATCCTCTTAAGTGAAAAAGTCTGTCCATATATTTTGTGTTTTCTAATTAGATTGTTTGTTTTGCTGTTCAGTTTTGAGAGTTTTTAATATATTCTAGACATTCCTCATTTGTCAGATATGTGCTTTGCAAACATCTTCTCCCAGTCTGTAGCTTATCTTTCTATCCTCTCATGGGGCCATTCACAATGCAAAAATTTTTGTTATGTTTTCCACTTTCTTTTTTTAAGACTTTATTTTTAAGTAATCTCTATACACAACGTGGGGCTCAAACTCATGACCCTGAGATCAAGAGCTGTATGCCTTACCAACTGAACCAGCTGGGAATCCCATGCTTTTCCATTTCAATGCAATTCAATTTATTGGTTTTTCCTTTCATGGAGTCTAACAACTCTGCCTGGCTCTAGTTCTCAAAGATTTTCTCCTATTTTTTTCTAAAAGTTTTATAGTTTCATGTTAAATTTAAACTTGTGGTCCATTTAGACTTAATTTTTTACAAGGTATGATGTGAGGTTTACAGTAAGGTGCTTTTTTTTTTTTTTTTTGCTTCTGGATGTCCAGTCGCTCTAGCACCATTTTTTGAAAAAGCTATCTTTCTTCCAGTGACCATATTCCATAATTTTGTCAAAAATTAGCAGAGTACCTTTTTTTGCAGATCTATTTTTTTGGGTTCTCTAGTTTGTTCCATTGATACATCCCTCTGCTGATACTATATTTTCTTGCTGTTGTAGCTATAGAGTAAGCATTAACATTGGACAGAGTGATCCTTCTCACTTTATTCTTCCTTTCCAAAATAATTTTAGCTCTCTTGGTCCTATGCCTTTCCATATAGAATTTAAGAATAAGCTTTTCTATGTTCACAACAACCTTGCAAGGATATTGACAGGAATTATGTCCAATCTATAAACCATGTTGGAGAGAAATGACATCTTTACTATGCTGAGTCTTACAGTCCATGAACACAGTATGTCTCTCCATTTATTTAGGTTTTCTTTGATTTCTTTCATATCCTTTGTCTTTCCTGACAGACTAAATATACCAAAATTGACTATTTTTATCTGATTCTTCTAGACTGACAGATTTTGGGCACCCAAATTCTTCAGCCTAAACCATAGGCTGGTAGTGTACTTAAGGTGAGAGGAGAGTGGACAGGATAGAGTCACAGAAACAATATTAATTTCTAGGAAGGTAGCAGGAACTCATACTTATTTGGAATGCCATCTTGGGAAAGTTACATCATCTTTGTTTCTTTGATTTCCTTCTTTGTGATGGACAGGGAGGCAATGTAGAGTTCCCCATCAAGGATACTTGTGAAGATTAAGTGAGAGGATACATTTAATACTGAAAGCAGAGCTTGGTGTACCTAAGCCCTCAATTTCATGATTTTATTTATTCACTTATGATTTTGGCTACATTGTTATTGATATTACTTGCCTATCACTTTACAGCTTCCATCACAACAACACTGTGCGGTAAACTGTATTATCACTGCTGAGAAAAATGAGATCTGGACATGGAAATAAAAAATGGCAGAATCAGTCTGACCTGCTTGGCTTTAAAGCCCATTATTTCCACCCAACCACATTCTCAGGCCTGGGTTTTTAGTCTATCCTCTGAAGAGTCACAACTTGCACTTGGTGGCCTCTAAAGTCCTTGAGACATCCAAACCAGGAGAGGGGCGTTCTCAAAGAAAAAACACCCTTTTTTTCTCCATAACATGCAAACAGTGAGAAATGGGAAATCCTTCTCTTATGTTTATGCTTACTCATGCATCTGCAACTGAATTTTAAGTCTCTTTTCCTTTGTTTGGTGCTTTGAAATAGTTTATTACCACTTTCAATGTAATTTCCCACCATTCACCACAAAAGTTGTAATGACTTTTACTGTAAGTGTTAAATCACTTGTCACTTGAAGACAGATGGCAGGACACTAAGAAATGAAGAGAGCCTTGTCTGAAAGGAAGAGTCCATATATAAGAAGGGGGCGGGGAGTGTATGACTTTTCAAAATTAAAGATAATTCATATTTTACATTAGGAAGATTTCGATTTGAGCAAGATGTGCCTTGCATTTTCCCTCATTTTGAAGGAGCTGAATTAGGCACACTGTAAGCCCCGAAACTAGGAAGAGCCTGGCACTTGAGTTTCTGGAAGCTTTCCAAGAAGCTAGTCCAAAGTATGCATTAAACCATGCCAGGAACAAAGTACCACAGCTTGCAGATTTCTGTCCCCACTCTCTTTTCATACTCTGAGATGGTGGACACTTGCTGACAGCCTCCCACTTTGTGGACCCTCTGCCTCTAAAATCTGCTACTCATTAATTCTGAATTGGGGAGATGCAGACATTTGGGCAGCAGAAACTCGCTGGGGAGCCGTATGATAGGATGCTTAGTCAGAATAAGAGTGAGAACACAGAGGGTATACATGCAGGAGGAGATGCAGTAGGTATATTAGTTTACTTGGCACACCAGCTGCTTTAATACATGCAGTGACTTAACAAAAGAGAAGTTGATTACTTACTCATATTTAGTCCAAAATAAGGCTTCCTGAATGGCAGATCACCTTGCACATGGCTATGTAGTGACCTAGGCACTTACCTTGTGGATTCACCTTCTTACCCCCAAATCTCTGTACAGTGATGTCACAGAGAACCTAGTCTCAGACGAGCTTGTCCAGAAGGCAGACCAAATGCTGGCAGTTACACAGACCTGTTCTCTAGGACTCTGGGGAAACAGGATTCCATCAAGTTAGTGTAGGGCAGGTGCCATTTTGATTCACAGAAGAACTCGGCTTAGAGGAAGATGTTTTATTAAAGTGTCCCTGCATGTTAATATCTGCGAGGCACTTTCTAGTCTCAGATTGCACAGTGTCCATTCTCAGCATATTTGCATTGTTGGCTTCTCCTCATCATTCTCATTTCCCTTTAAATGCAATGACCTCAGAACCTTCTCTCACATTCCTCTTTTATAAGTCTTCCCTTTATCACCAAACTCGAACATACTACCCTGTTTGATTTCCTTCATAGAACGTATCTGGATATGAAATTATTATACCCGTGACGTATTTATTTTCTCTCTTTCCTACTGGGATATAATCTACAAGATAACATGGGATCTCCCTGTTTCATACACTAACAATGGCATTTCCTCAATAAATGATGGTTAGATGAATTAATAAAATACATCCTTCTACTTATAAAACTGGGAAATCCCATTCCATTTTCTGTGAGTATTTAAGAAAACAGAAGTCTACAAATATAGGCATTCCCATGCCTAAGAAATGCCAGTGGCATATTAATTCACAAGTATATATAAAGTTTTTTTTTTCTATTTAACTGTGTCACTGTTATTTCATTTCATTGTAAAGCAATTCAGAAAGATTCCTTTAGAGTTCTCTGTGTCTAATAGGTCTGCTTGAGGTCTGAAAAGTCCTAACAAGCACACACACAAATAACTGAACATGTCCAAAAAGTCATACTATGGCTAATATAGGGTAACTATAGTAAAGTTAAAGGGAACATGGAAACATGTAATGAAATATAGTATTAGTCCCTTCAGAATCAGTGCTGTAACAAATAACCAAGCTTGTCACTATCCATTCTATTAATCCAAAATCTGTACTATTACAATCTTTATTGCAAGCCAAAATATCATTTTTACCAGAAAATTAAGTGAAGGTATAAAGGTGGCAGTCAAGAAGTACAATTAACTATAGAAATTTTAAATCTGAGTATTCAGGAGATCATTATGTATCTAACTTAAGAAACAAATAGACTTTATTGATGGATTTGTAGACAGAATTCTTGCAACCAGAAAAAAAAAACAAAAACAAAAACAAAACAAACAAACAAAAAAACCTGTAGTCTAGAACTAGGCTAGCCTATTGCCTTTCTGTGAAGCACAATCTAAGGCTATAGACGCTCCTCTTTAAGATCCAGGCACCTAAAAATGTGTATTTCATCTAATGAACAGAGAAACTGTGTAAATAGATAATGCCTTATATTTGCATCCAACACCAACATCCCTCTCTCTCTTCCTCTCTCTCTCTCAGAATACTTGGGAATTCAGTAAATACCTACCACAGATTTTGTACTGTCACTTTATTTATTTCATGTTTCTGCTGTTACAGGCTTGCTAATCATCCCAGATAGTATTGGCAGGTGCCTACACGTTATGCAGTACCTGCAGGAAATCTCAGATTGTACCTCCTTTATGCTGTGTGGCATCCATTTTATCAGCTCAAATAACTGAGCTCTGGATGAGTAATGAATGGGGTGTTGCTTTGGCTTTGCATCCACAAACTTGAGTCCTACAATCCCACAGACACCAAAGGCAGCACGTCCTCCTGGCTCACCACTGGCTTCCCCTCCCGGTGGGATGTCTCAGCAGCATTGCTACAGCCCTGCTTTTCAAAGCCAAACACTGAATTCAGGTTCCACTCTCCTGCCAACTCAATGCCTCATTGATTTTCCTTTATTGTTTCCAAGTATATTGTGTAGATAAATGAGTGGTGGATAGGATTTAAAGTTTGTGCAAGGATTTAGTGAAGATTTTTTTAAAAATCCAAATGTTTGGGTATTCATACATTGCTTATCTTCTTCCCTTGGAAGCCAATGGGAAACCATCCAAGAAGGATTTTATATCTTTGCCAACATTTCCTGCTTTAAGTTGGGTGAAAACAGCATGTGGTCCTGCTTCAATAGTTACACATTTTCAATTTTGGTCATAGTCAGAAATTGCCTTAATAAGAAAGTTTGGGAAATAAATAGGTAAATCAACTCAACTTGAAATTTGGAAAAACTTAGGTTCTGGATGTAAATATAGGTATGCTTCATTTTGTCCAAAATGGTCTGGATGACCAAAGAGAACAGAGGAAGAATAAAAAGCAATGGTTTAGAAGGTGGAAGTCTTGGTTTTACAGTGACTCATTGGATAAATCTGAATAGATCTTTTAGATCCTTGGTTGTTTCATTGGCAAAATTTACATATTCCAGCTAACAAGTTTGTCAAAAAAAAAACAAAAAACAAAACAAAAAAAAACCTGAGTACCTTATGACTAGAGGGAGTTCATGACTTTCTCTGGGATGACACACTGTGTGCAGAAAAATCCCAAGGGGCTAACATCATAAATACATACTGTCAGAGGGCCATTATCTGTATGCGTCAAATTCTTAAGTGCCTAAATTGACCAAGTGATGACCCAACATAAAAGGAAATTAGGTCCATTTTATCAGAAAATAGGTCTATGTTATCTTTGTGTAAACTTCTCAGACAATTTTAGTTTCTTATTCCTTACTCTACTAGATTCTGTTGGCTATTGAACAATACTCAGGAATGTCTTCCTCAAACCCTGTGTTATTATATCATTTGCTTGATCACATACTTACAGGGAGCGTTAAGTGTGTATATATCATCAAAGTTATTCTTAAAGGCTCAATACCAACAGCACCCCTTCCTTAATTCCTCATGACATGATTTTACATATGATGGCTAGGTATGCCACTGGTTATGTTTCTCTAAAGTTCAGCCATGGGTGATTTTCATATGATCTTCCCAAAGGTCAGCTGGGCGTTAGTTATTGGCTGACCCCTCCCCAATAAATGTGCTGACATCTAGGACATATATACCTCTGAATAAATGCATAAAGGCTTTACATAGCCTAAGCAGGAAAAACATAATAGGTACCTATAATATAATAGCTACCATTTACTGAGTCCTTAGTGTATAAAACATACAGAGCTAAACATTTATAAGCATAATTTCACTTTATTTTTATAGTAACTCTAAGAGGCAAGACCATTACTATTCCTGTTTTAAACATGAGTAAAACAAGATTCAGAGTGGTTAAATGCCTTGCCCAAAGTTGCAGAACCTATAAGGGATAGGATGGGGACTCAAGCTTAGGCCCTAGCTTTCAGAGACCATTTTCACCTGGTTGTGCTATTACCAACATCCCTCACTATGCAAAGCCAGGAGTATGGGATGGTTGTTCAACATCCAGATCAGCCCTGACCAGACCCTGACTACATCATCTCCTGCATGTCTTTCATACAAGGACCACTTCCTATACACCAACATTCCAGACTGCCAATTCGTATTTAAGGGATATGGACAAACCAACAACTATGGACACAGGCCACTGTCCCCAGATCCTCTACATGTCCCCAGCCCTACAAAAGAGACAGGAGCGTGTTGGGATTGTGTGGAGATTCAGAGGGCCATCTTTACTCTTTATCTACTTTCTAAATCCCTTAGTTACTCCTCTTAAAAGTCCAGCTGTCTATGCTTTTTGACATAATTATTCCAATAATGTCATGTCTAAACATCAAGTGGTAATGTGGAAAACCATGTGGGTAAATTTCCAAGCAGTCACAGGAATAACTGAAAAACATTCAGCCAGTGACTGTTTATCTTTTGAAAAAGTATATATTTCTGAGAATATGATACTTTAAACATGTTACTCAAAAATTGTAAGTAATTTCTATAATCAAAATGTGTGTTAATTCTACAACATAAATGTGTTAAGTTTTTGGAACATAAGAGTATGGTGAAATTAATGAAGTATGTATATGCTTTTGAGTTTGTTACAGGGATGACTTTTGGGAGAATCTGCTTCTGACTTAAGATCTTTACTTAGTTATGGACAATGCCATCCACGTTGCTTTCTCAAAATCCAAACAACAAATTGTTTTATCTGAGGATAGTGAGACTGGTAATTATGTTTAAGATAAAACACATGAATAAATGTGTAACATTTATCAACAATAATAAGTGTATTAAGAGCTGCTTGACTCTGGGTATAGCCAGTTTCTCATTATTAACTTACTATAAGGTCAATACCATCGAATCAACAAACTTTATTTTATTCACCGGCATGATTTAGGTCATTTGTTCTGAGGAGTCTCCTTTAGACTCAACTTTGAAGTCAACCACTATCCAAATTTTACCTAGCAAAAACTCGTTTGATAATATTTTTAGTTTTGACAGTATAGATATGCTTTCTGCTTATAATATCAATTAATCATCAGTGGGAAGGACTTATCTTTACATTATTTTTTAGGAATCCATTCAAATAGTTTTCACGCTCTTTCTAATTTTAACCAGGACATGCAAATTTCATTTAGTGCAAATGAGACTGTATTTAGTTAAAATGCTAAAAATTATCTGGGCACAGAACTAAAGATTTTTGTTTGGTCATTACTGGTCACGAATCTCACATACTCTGTAGCCTTTTATGGAATTGGTGATATAATCTCTTCATGCTTGTTGTACCCAGAAATATACATTACACATGTTGGGCGGTGCAAAATAGGAAAATGAGGACACTTGATTGTTTCCTACAAGGGCCTTTTCATGGTTTTATGGATTTATATTTCATTATTACCACACAGTGTTTATGTGGCAGCTTCTTATGCAAGTGCAAAGAGCACTTATAGAGGGTATAAAATTAGGGAACACATCCCTCCAGTGCTTCTCTTTTTTTAAAGATTTTATTTATTTATTTATTTATTTGTTTGTTTGTTTATTCATGAGAGACACAGACAGAGGCAGAGACATAGGCAGAGGGAGATGCAGGCTCCCTGTGGAGAGCCTGATGCGGCACTCAATCCCAGGACCCCAGGATCAGGACCTGAGCCAAAGGCAGATACTCAACCACGGAGCCACCCAGGCATCCCTCCACTGCCTCTCTTCACCTGCTTCTCCTTCGGTGTCCTGTGGCGGTCCAATGCACAGTCCTTCACCCATTCTGAATCTAATCAGAGGACCAAATGGCAGCTTCCATGCAATTCACAGATTGTGGTGGGCAATAGGCAAAATTCGTTTTTGAATTTTTCTTAAACTTGCCAATAATATCAAAGAATGTCTCGAGGAGAAATTATTGCATTTTTCTCCCACCCTTCCCATTTTTGTTCATGCACAACTTCCTAATTCTGATTTTAAAGAAAAATGCTAATTGTACGTATCTGTTTATTATTTTAAGTTACCACATGTGACTTTAAAAGGAAAACAATTTAAACTGACACTATTCTCACATAATATGTCAGCAGTGCTCAAAAGAGAGTTCTAGTTAAATTTTTTAAAGAAACACTTTAACTTACTGAAAAATGTATGCACACGCACATACTGAAAGGAAAATACTGAGCAACACTTCCTTCATATTTTACTCTAGCAAATGTCATGGAAAAACATCAACTTATTCTCAGGTAATGAAGCCTGGTGTGTCAGCCCAACTAGGAGGTAGTCGTACATTTGTAGAACAAAAACTGCTCCAAGGACAGAATTAAGTAGGAGACAATGTCAAAGACCAGCTTTTATGTGTATCAGCAATTTGGAATTATTAGGTCCAAAATACATTTCTGAGAGAAAGCCATTCAGCTCTTAAAAGAAGATTGTGAGAACACACGAAGGCACTATTTACAGCTCTGTTATGTTCTGCAAAATACTGACCCAATGCCAGAAGGAAATTCTACACTTTACAAAAATAAAGCCACAATGGACTCTTCATCAGGTCTCAGTTTTTCCTAAATAATCATTTTGGATTATTTTGCTAGGTTTTGAAATTCTATTCTATTTCCCATAGAACACCTATGTTCCAAAAAAATGGCTCAAAGCCTCAAAGGTGAGATGAAGAAATGATTAGCATTATGTGTTTTCACAGACCGCAAGATGTTCCGCATGCCTGATGGATCTACCACAATGGAAGAGAAGTCAGCTGTGACATCAGTAATGACAAGAGTGCTACTCAGAAGGAAGTCATCCTTTGTAGGCTCAACTGTAGAGTGCCCTCCAGAGAGTCAAGAGTTCCAAGACTGCATCACAGGCAGAAGTAGATCATATCCTAAAAGCTCAGAAAAAGCACAAGAACGAGGGGAAGAAATTATTTCCATTGGATTATTCTTTCTATTTCTATATGATTGCATGAGCTTGGTATTCCCATGTGTATACAGACTAAACATCAGTTTCTTCGACTCTGGAAATAAACACCCTGCTAACTGCAGAGAGCCAGAAAACATAAAACCAAACAGTTCAGAGTGGCCCAAATTAGAAAGCTGTGGCAGCTTAAATGCTCCAAGTCCAGACTGCGATGTTTTCCCTCCTCTGTCAGAATATATACATGATACATTTTATATATATAAAAGTCTCATGATGCTTTGCTGTTTCTTTCCTTTTAATGCATGTGGGATACCTATAACTTATGACACACAGCAATGGCTTCATCAATTACATTTCCGTTCAAACTGAAGCTAAGATTGTAAAGGGAAAAAGCTTGACAAGTTTATGGTGGGGTCCTATCTCCACTTTAAAACTGAAAGAATAATTAATAGCTAAACAATTATTGCAAGAGATGTAAAGGCATTATGTGTATAGAAGCATGTTAGTCATCGAGGATTACTGGCCACATTAAAGATCCATGATCTTATAACAGAAATTCTACCACAAAACATCCTACCTCAAGGGTATAAAAAACCCTATTCAAGACAAAAAATAATAATAATAATAACTGACTTACCAACCTGATAAATCCTATGGAAAATCTTCAAGAAAATTCCATAGAAATTTCCAAGGAGATAGAATCTATGAGGAGAAGGTTCTATTTTCTGGTGGAACCAAGGGAACTGGAAAATTGATTATAAATGCAAATATTTATGCCAAGGGAATCTTGTTGCAGCAAGGGGTCACCATTGGGACTCGGCTTTTGTTTAAGTAACAGGGGAGTGTGACCAAGACAAGGGTGCCGGCAGCCAGAATTGTCTGAGAAGATGGTGTGTGTACTTCAGAGCATGGATCAAGAAAAAATGGAACACATTCTAGCAAAGGGGATAGCAGGAACCAAGCTCATGGTCCAAATGGAGCACCAAGTTGAAAAGGCAGAAGCCAGTCCCAAGCCCACAGAATGCAAACCAAAGATACTAGAATAAATCTACCAGGAGCAGAAGAATGCTTGCTGCTGGAGAAGCCTTTACAGGCGTTTTTAACCTCATGTCTCGTGGGAGCCAATGATCTGGCTCATCCAACATGAGGACCACATGGTCGGATCTGATTTTTCTTTTTTTTTCTTTTTTCTTTCTTTTCTTTTCTCTTCATTTCCTTCCTTCCTCCTTCCTCCTTTCTTTTTTTTTTTTTTTTTAGTTTTATGTAAAGAGAGAAAAGGAATAAAGAGCTTAGTGTCTCTGTGTGTGCATGCCTCTGTGAATGTATGTGTGTGTGTATGTGACATGCATACACCCATTTGCAACCTTGGCTTAAATAATAACCAAAGCATCATAACAACATAACCCCTTCAAGGGGTCTGTGGCATGTTTTGTTTGTTGTTTTTTCTATTTGGTTTTTTTCTATGTGTTTTAATCTTTCTAATCTTTCCTGCAACTAAGATATTTTATGTAGAACAATGAATGTTTATTTAATGAATGAATGAGGAAGAACTTCTGTCTCGTACACTGTGCTTTGCAGTTGTATTTATCAGGGATGACCAACTGCATTGAAACACCCGATGCCAAAATAATAAAATTAATCACAATATCTTATCACACTATCTTTTTAGCCTTAAATCTGCTCTTACCAAAGCTTCTGTGCAAGGTACCTGGTGGGAAGGGAGAGTCGGGAGGGAGATGAGAGCCTTGTGGGGTGCACCAGATGTTCAACATCCTGGGACACATAAGTATGACTCATCATGCCATACACCTCAGATCTGTGCACTTGATTGTATGTAAGTTGTACATCCAACAATACCACTATGCAAACAGTAAAATGTGCCCTTTGGTAAGATATGGGGAAAAAATCTGCTTTTATCAAAAGAATTGAATGCAGAAATAATTTTTCTCAGAACACAGCAAGGTAGATTTTTGAATAGGCATCTGAGGATGGGGGGCACAAAAAAGCTTTTGGTCCTGAAGTATACCTTGCATGCTGCAGAAGCATGACAATAGGTGAGCTCATCATGTTATAGTCAACTTGCAAAAGAGAATTCAGCACATCTCTCGACTCTTCAGTGACATAAACTGAGTCCAACACTTTCTTACAAACCCACCTCCTTGGATGTCCTCCAGCCTCCTCCTCACAGCCCAAAAGGGTGAATGTCAGGGAGGCGGTTTCACTGTGGTTGAGCACAGAAGGACCGTCCTGGCTTTTGGGAAGACTGGTTGGCCCTCTGCATCCATTTATCAGCTTCAGGACATGTTGCCTGTTTATTTTCTGTTAGCATGCTTCCCAAAGCACTGCAGATTCTCAGTGTGCTGGGAAGCCAGAGTCGGCAGGACTCACATGTCTCTCCAAGTTTGTGTGAGAAGAACCCCATGCAGCTCCTGAGACCAGCAGGCCTGGCCAAAACCCCGTTCTGCACTTTTCCCTGCCACACAGAGGAATGGAGAATGATCTGTTTGGCATCCAAATGAGTCACATAATACCAGCGGCAAAGAAAGTTATCTTTTTTTTTTTTTTTTTTTTTTTTTTTTAGTTTACTTGGAAGGCATGAAGAAAAAAATTAAATAAACAAAGATGGATTATTTTTTATAATGAGCGCAATCTTCTTAGACTAATAGTCAGAGAAGGGCTATGATGGTTACATGTCTAAAAATCCCAAATGGCAAAATATAATTAAAGTTAAAACTGTTGAACAAATAAACCTGTTAAATACATAATATTACCAGGCAAAATAGCTCTGTGTTTATCACTTTGCCACTGTAATTATGTTCACTGCAACTCTTCATGCATATATTAATATCTTGCTAACATTATAGAGGCTAAAACATAAATTGCAGAGCACTGAGTATAGCTTCAACCAGAAAAAACATGGCAAAAATTCTTGTTATTAAAAAAACAAAAATAAAAAGGACCTTTGGATTTAATATTACTACTAATTGCTTTACTGAGAAGTAAAAGATTCTTCTAACAACATGTGTACTGGTCTCAAATGAATAATCGTTACATACCTCCACATGGGTATCTTGTTAGAAAAGTAATTGAAATTATCTATTGCGGGTCTCCTCGAGCATGAAGCACAGAAATTGTTCAGTCTAACCTGAAAAAGGAAATACCAGGAAGTGGACCTAGGTTGTTATTCCCATGTAAATAGAAGTCAAATATTTTTAAGTAATTTTAACTAATTTTCAAAGATTACAGATAAACCATAATTGCATAGATGTGGGTTTAAGTGGGTGTGTTAGTTATTAGGAACCAGGAGAGGTCAGGAAATTAATTCCCCTGGGGTGAAACCCTGTCTCCAAAAATAAGCAAGAAGAGGCTTTGAAATGATTTCTGAAGGCTTGACAAAATCAGTGCCAAAGGTTGCATGGGAAAAAGTAAAGAAAAAAAAAATGATTACTTGCAATGAATAGCAAAAGAAGGAAAAAGAGGATGAGGGGGTAGGGAAGGGAGAAAGAAGACCCAGTGTCTGTAAGAACAGAGCACATCATGAATTTCTACTGCCTGGGTTCATAAAACACTGTTAATACCACCACCAAGTTATAGAAACAGGGGCTGGAAATTATAATAAAGATCACAAGCCCTTAAAAACAACAGCACAACAAAAACCTGACCTCTTGAAAACTCCCTAACATTAACCGATTTACTTCAGTGTAAGTGGAATTCATTCTCACAAATTAATTTTTACCACTAGAACATCTTAAGAAATATGAGGAGTCTAGAAACAGCAGAGCCAACCAATGAAGTATGGTCACGCGGTAGATGACAATCGTCACCATTATTTGCAGCGAACCATAATCATAGCCCTCTTTTAGAGGAACAGTTTTTACCACAAGGGCTACATTTTATTTGGGAAATCAAGAGAATTAAATATTTTGTAAAGGAGAAATGAATGTGTCTTTACTTATGACCAAGCAAGTCATTATCTTTCTTTTTTTCTTTCAAATTTCTTTCAGTTCTCTTAAAGTAAATGCCATGAAATGACAGTCAGGTACCACACCTCCATGACACAATGACTGCAACTGCCCTAACATATCCAATTTAATGGCCTTTGTGCTTGTGGTTTTAGAGTGCAAAGTTCTATTTCCTCTCATTTGGATTTTAATCAAATCACTCATTCAAGTCAGACCACTGAACACCTACCAATTTTTAGTGACTAAAATTACTCCCATTTAGAGATGGATTAAAACTTAGATCGTGTTGAAGGACATCGCCCAAACAGTTAATGTGTATGTATGTGTGTGTATGTGTGTGTGTATGGGTGTGGAAGGCTGCAAATCTGGATGATCTCAAAATGGAACTATTATATAGCAACTGGTCTCCACACCCAACATGTCAGCACACAACCATGGCACAGAGTTGATCTCTCTTGAGACAACAGTCCACTGTTTGCTCAAGCCTTGGAAAAGACCAAGATTTTTACAGGGATTGAAAAGGGGTCCTGGGCACCATCCTTGTCTCATGCCCTGCCCTCTCTCCACCACTTACATATTGCTACAGTAATACAGAGCCAGTTTTGAATTCCCAAATTCTTAAAGCTCCATTACCCTTGAGCTTTAGTGCACACTATTCTCTTTTGATGGAGGTGCTTCCTTGCTTTGTCCTCCTCCCCTCATTTGAAGGATCACCTTATCCAGGAAGTCTTTGATGATGACAAAAGCCCATACAGTTGGTTTTGTTGGGGTTTTCAAAGGCTAATCTCTAGTTTGGTGTGTCCCTTTTATGGGATTATAAACTATGTAAAGAAAGAGACCTGTGGTATTAAACTTCAAAACCCTGGGACCTATCACAGAACCTGATGCATACTTGGAATTCATTAATTCGAGCAAGTTGAATGAATAGATGAGTCAACAAAAGCCAAAATAGGGGAGAGGAAAAAGGAAGGACCAAATGAACATCAATGACATCTTTAACTTCAAAGCCGCTCTATGCTTGTGCTGGTCTGCTCGTCTAGCCCTGTGAGATATTCTCCAAATTCTCTTACAAATATTGTCCACATGGGACATAGACATCCTTCAGCTTATTATGAGGATATTGACCCTCAGAAGGATTTTAAAGATTTGTCTAAACAAAAGCAGGCAGTTGGTTACAGGGTGGGGAGCCACGCCTCCTAACACCCAATCAGCTTCCTTCCACTCAGTTGGCATGTGTTATGTGCTCCAGAAGAGATGCATCTGGAAGAAGGAAGGGGTGATAAGAAAAAGAGTCTCCCCAGAACAATTCTTTGGACACAAAACCTTTCCTTTAACAAATGTAGAGAGAAAGCATCTATTTGTGGTTTGAGTACAGGTAACTTCAGAACAAAATGAGACCACTCAATAATGAGTTGGATGGCCAATTTTCAGGGAAGAGGAGTTGGAGAAAAAGAAGCCTTGGTTGTGCTGCCAGGGTTCCAGGTAGCAGCTCAACTAGAGCAGCACTACATAAGAGCCACCCCCAACTGTGAGATCCCCTATGGAATTGCAGCGGGCAGAAACTGGTGATCAGAATGGGTTGACCTTTATCAGCAAAGAATGAGTTCAGGCATGGAACAAAAATCCTGGCCAGATCACTCAGTTGCTATCACAAAGAGGTCCTGTGAACTCAAGCTGTCATTGAAAAGATGTGGCTTGAAGTCTTTCCAAGACATTGGCAGGGTCCAGAGAGCCATATCCACAGAGGTAAGGATGGAAAGTCCCCCGAGGTCATCTGGTGCAGAGAGCCTCAAGTATTTTCGGTTATTCTTTAAGCATAAGACCAAAATTCCTAGTTCTCTTTAACATGATACTAAAGTCCAGTGACTCAGTGGCCATGTTTTACTCTGTGCAGGAAAACTTGCAGCAGAAATTCTCTTCTTACTTTGGAAGAATTGATGTCTTCTCTTGTTTAAAAAAAAAAAAAAACACAAAAACAAACAACAACAACAACAACAACAACAAAAAACACCTCTGTTTCCCACTCATTTTAGAGGAAAGATCCAGTTTGGGATCCAGGGCCATCTGACCCTGAAGGAGATACTTGACTCAAACAGTACTGTAGAATATGCACAAACTCCCAGAATTGACCTTGGATGTTTGCAACAACCTTACCTGACAATGCTGAATCCATGTTTGCTCCCTAATCAGCACAAGAAACATTTGCCATAGGAACTTCAAATGGAATGAAACATTAGGATTCTTATTCCAATCTGTAGCTAATTAATATGACATCAGCCATCCTGTCTTATCTCTCTGGACCCCAAAAAATCTCATCCTTCAACCCACATATGGCCTTCTATAGCACTACAGGCCTGAGATTCTAATGCATTAGTAAGATCCTGAGATATTTACTTAAAAAAAAAAAAAAAATCACTCCAGGGGCACCTGGGTGGCTCAGTCAGCTGGGCATCTGCCTTTGGCTCAGGTCGTGATCCCATCCATGGTCCTGAGATTGAGCCTTGCATTGTGCTCTGTACTTGGTGGAGAGCCTGCTTCTCCCTCTCCCTCTGCTGCTCCTCCTGCTTGTGCTCTCTCTGTCAAATAAATAAAGAAAACCTAAAAAGAAAGGGGGAAAAAAAGACTCTGAAAAGTACTAGAATGAACAGGTGAATATAGGCAATTATAAGAAACAGCTCTCATGGGGCCAAGAACAAATCCTTGGAGACCCCCTACCAGAAATAAATAAACAAACAAACAAATAAATAGACAAACAGACAAATCTGAATTTCTCTGCTGTTGCTGTGCTGAGGCCTACAAACATTTTATCACTTGACTATAAACCTCCCTTGAAATGTGTTCGGCACCAATTGCAGCCAAGGATTGTGTCTTACTAGGCTGTTACATCCACTGTTAACACTATTTTGGTACCTTTGGGGACACAGAACTCTCATTCGTCAGCATCTGAATTAGGAGTGTTTATTTTTTTTAGAAATGTTTACATTATATTATTCCTTTTTTTTTTCTAATTGAAATTCATTAAATTAAATCCGTGCCATCTTGTCCCTCTATATAGCCATGATACCCAGAAAGTCAAAAGACTCTCCTACTCGTTTGCTTGTTTCTAAGGCCCTAGTGTTAAAACACTGCAAGGGTAGAGGTACCCTGGCAAAATGCTGTTGGCTATTTGGAAGCTATACACTAGACAAATCTTGCAAATAAATGAATAAATAATATCTAAATGCCCTGGGTCTTTTGTTCACCAGATTTATCTGGCACAAAAGTGATACAGAGGACTGCCAGTAACTTTAAAATATATAAATACCAATACCTACACTGGACAATTCAGGCACACAAATATATTGTAACTTGGTGCATATAGAAATGCATGTTTTCTGTGTTTCCATTGTATCAGTTAATAGATTTCTTGGTTTCTACATTCTCTTAACACCTAGCATACCTTGTCTTTAAAGTTTGGCACAAAATATCAAGAAAGCATTAATCTACCAAGTTTCAATCGTGTTTGTTTTTACCAACCATCCCAAAGCAGAGTTTCTCTCCATAATGAGGTATCTCCTAACGGCATGACGGAGTATTTTTAAATCAGTGGTGACAAGTTTATTCTGAAACTGACTATTCTCGAATGCATGCTCGTCTATCTCTGTACACACCATGGACACCACTGTGAGCTCTGGGTGGATTTTTTTACGTTTCCTCTTGTTCACTCTCAATGGCCTGAGCTGCCAAAATGTTTCTTATGCTCGGAAAGGAGTCAGTGTTGATTTCTTGGGTTGGCGCACTCTATTTCCTCACTTAATGTGAAGGAATAGAGACGAAGCATCTTTGTTTAGCTCCACAATGGATGATCTTCCAGACACACTGCTGCACTGTTGTATTTGGCAAGAGAGTTCTGGAAATCATTACTTGCTTTGTATTTTCTGGGTTTTACTATTATTACTCAATGCAGCTTTAGAATTAAAATGTGTATATTCACTCCTGATTTTCCTAAGACAAATATAAAAATTTCCACCTTGGTCACTGAACCAGTTTCTCCTTCACGTGGGCAATCAACCAAAGGCAAGGTGAAGGATTGTGTGGCAAGCATTTAACTAATGAAAACTATGGAAGCTTTCTAGTCACTTAGGTTTGAGGAGTGTGTGCAATTGTTCCAAGACCTATTGGATCTAATTTACCTTTCTACTTCTGCCTCATTTTTGATAGCAAGAGATGATTTGTTTTAGTTCTTTCAACTTCTCTGGAAATCATAGAGATTATGGCACTGGCTTTTCTCCACCCTTCAAAAACAAAAACGAAACAAAGAAAAACCCTACCCTGTTGAGAGTCTATCACTGCACATATCTGGAATAAAAAGCATTAGGTAGTGGTATTTTCCAGTAGGAGTTAGGTTTTAAAGAATGGCGTAGCTTATATTTTGAAAGACATTTCTTTGGATCATGCATTTATCAATTTTCACTTGCTTCTGACTTGACATCAGACGATTGACCAAGTCCCTCTTCCATTTATCTTCAGTTATCCTTCTACATGTGCTGGACTATAGCTCTGTCCCACATCTCTTTAGGGGAGTCAGGGATTTAGGCAGTCAGCATAAAATACAGGTGAGCTCTTTTCTCTAAAAACACTATTAATGGGGGGATCCCTGGGTGGCACAGCGGTTTAGCACCTGCCTTTGGCCCAGGGCACGATCCTGGAGACCCGGGATCGAATCCCACATCAGGCTCCTGGTGCATGGAGCCTGCTTCTCCCTCTGCCTATGTCTCTACCTCTCTCTCTCTCTCTCTCTCTCTCTCTCTCTCTCTGTGACTATCATAAATAAATAAAAATAAATAAATAAATAAAAAACACTATTAATGGTGTGTGGTAATCAAGCCCCTCCTCCAGCCACCCAGGGCAGACAGTTTACTAGTCGGTGCAAGGACAAGTAAAATCAGAGCTGCTGCATGAAATGAGGACTTGTACACAGAAGATACGTTGAAACAAAGGAAATGGAAGGAATCCAATGGTCCTTGTGCCAACAATGAGATGTGTAAGCAATTCCACAGGTGAAGAACACTGAAGCAGAAATGGTTCTGTTGTAACTGTGTTTCATATTTAATTGAATCAAACTAACATAGAGGATAGATTCCTTGCCTGGGGCTCACAATTTCGAGTCATCATCAGAGAGATAAGATAGTGGCACACAAGGAGACAAGAACAAGAAGGCAGGGACGGAGGATGGGAAAGAAGGAGGGGACAAAACAGGCCCAGATAAACCGAGCCCAAAGGTGGGTGGGTCACGGAGGCAGTTGTCAACAGGAGCTTCTTTGGAACATTCCACTCCTGTGCATGTGCTCCATTCAAGTGGGCTTTTACAATTCCTATCATCCAACCAGATCTGTCATTTTTCCCTTTGTCCTCATGCTTTGTGTTCTGCGTTTCTTGTAGCTTATCCAGTGTGTATTCTGTGTTGATTAATTATGTTTATGCACAAGGCGTCGAAGTCCTGTCAGAATTCAATTCAGGTTGCTTGTCATGGGCTCATCAACACCTGGCAGGTTTGTTCTTCTATCCTCTGGTGTGATCCAGACAGAACTCTGATGCAGAGAGGCAGGCTCCATGTCAATAACCAGGACCAAAGGTAAACCCACGGGTGTCACTGTGGGGTGATTTGCAGGTAGCAGGATACGGGAAAGGAGGATGTCAATTAAGCGCAATACAAGTGTGCCATGTGTACATATTCCTAGTGTGGTTTATAGTTCCCAGGGCTTTTAGATTGTGAATAATTGACACCCCTGTAAGGTGGATCGCTATAATTGTCCCCATTTCACTGAGGAGGAAATTGTCTTGCACTCTGGAAAAGCTCATTTACGCTCTGTGTATCTTTGCTGCATACCCAGGTACTTCCCAGGGGTGCTGTGAGGACCAATTACTAATTATCAGGAAGAGCTCTTATGCTCCGATGAGATCCTCCGGAATGTGGGTATCTATGAAACACTGGTGAAACCTTGCTCGTGTTTTCTATAACAGATGGCATCAGGCCAGGCACCTTGGGTCATCTGATCAGCACTGCCTAAACTAAATGGAGGAAGGAAAGAGAAGATCATAGAGACAGGAGGAGGAGTGCTCCCCCTAGGCACGATTTGCAAGACTGTATCAGTAGAGAAACTAACCTTATGTGACCCTCCCATTAAAATGATAAAAAACATAGAAAGTTAAACAATTTTAGAATTGGAAGGGTCTTTATGGCTACCAGGTACTAAACCCACAATGATAAACATTTGGTACAATATCCATGAAGAGACGAACAAAGAATATCACATTGCAATAGGTAATAAAAACAAGGCAAATGACCCAAAGGAAGAACAGTGATAAAGTAAAATCAGTGCCCTGGGGTGCTTAGAGTTAACCAGGGAAGAATTTCCAGGGAAGAGTTTTGATCAAAGTTCCAACACAAAGTGATAATGGACCAACTCCTCAGATTGTCTTATGTCGGCAGGTAACACGGTGGTTGTGAGCTGGTGTTTTTCTCGTTGGCAAAATGGGATGAGTAATGGTATGTACCCCGTGAAGATCTGGGGGAGAATGAGTCAGGTGATACCTGTCAAAAAGTAAGAAGAGTCACCGACACTTAATAAATTATCAATAAATCCACCGTTTCATCACTGTTGGCAAGTGTTTGCTCCTGGCACAAATAGTTACTCCACAGTGTTTACTGAATGAACGCAAAATTCATCTCTCCTGTAGGTCATTTCTCTGCTTTGCTACAGTAGGGTCGGAGAGGGAAGGAGGGAAGTAGAAATCTTAGAGATGGGCTGATAACCTATGAGTAAAGACAAAACACAAAATAAGAGAGCAAACAACTTTTCTTTGTGTAACAACATTAAATTCCTTATCCACTTCTCCAAAGCCAGCCTTCTTTAAAGCATCTTCCCTTCTTCCCGCTCCATGTGTTCTTCTTCCACCGCTGCCATGTGGTTTCTCCCCTTTCTAGTGACGGCGCTCCCCAAAGTCCTTGGGGCTTCCTCCACCGCTGAGGCAACAGCCATTCCGCAGCCCTCCTTTTCCTCGACTTCCCTGCTGCACCTGACACCCGGCTGGCCACTTTCACAGAGCGAATTTTCTCTCTCTCTCTCAGTGCCTTTTGTGATTCCCTGTTCCTGGGTTTTATCTTGTGTTTTTTTCATGTTTTTAAAGATTTTATTTATTTATTTGAGAGAGAGAGAGAATAGAGAATGACCATGTGAGCAGGGGAGGGGCAGAGGGAGAAGGGGCAGCAGACTCCCCCCTGAGCAGGGAGCTCAACAATGTGGGGCTCGATCCCAGGACCCTGAGATCATAACCTGGGCCAAAGGCAGACGCTTAAATGACTAAGTCACCCAGGTGCCCCCGTCCTGTATTTCTGACCCCTCCTGCTCAATGCCTTTATAGTCGGCCACTAGTTGTTAGTGGTATCCAGGACTCTGCGTGCTCCGTGCCCCCCTAATCCACTGTGCAGAGGGTCCTCTGGACTCTCCAGCCTCATGCCTGCCACTCCTTCCCTCCTGCATGTGATCTAAACTTCTCTCAGTTCCATGAGATGCCCTGAGAATTACCATCTCTTCTTTCCATTGGTCTCATTTCTGGTGACCCCTCAGCCTGAGGGTGGACTTCTCCGACCTTTGCATGACTGAGTGCCCCCTCCAGGTACTTCCTCCATTGTAATAGCCTATTTTCTTTGAGTGACTTATAAGTGTTTGTGTTCCCTGAAGAGTGGCCACTGGTGTCCGGTGCAGTCTGTTCTATAGGCAAAGGAGAAGAGGAGAAGAGGAGAAGGGGCAGAGAAATCTCTTCTGCACTCTGGGATTCCAGGAGTGGGGAAGCTCTGCCCAGAGGCTATGTCTTTATCTAATTTGCACAAAGAGAACTTTCAGGCCAACAGAATCCCTATTCTCTAATAACTGGAAAGTTCAAAGAAGAAGAAACTGTGTCCATGTTGTTCACCACTGAATGCTCAGCTCCTATCACAGGTGCCTGGATCCTCGCAACTAATAATGGTTAAATAAATTCTATCCATTACTATGCTCTAAAGCTGCACTGTCCTCTATGGCAGTCCCTGACCCTTGTTATGGCTACTGAATACTTGAACTGTGGCTTGAGATGTGCTTAGTGTAAAGTATACACTGAGTTGGAGACTTAGCAAAAAAAAAAAAAAAAATGCAGCATGTCTTGTGAATAATTTTGTACTGATTAGAGTGAAATAACATTTTAGATTTATAGTTTTAAATAAGATATAAAATTAAGAGTACTACTACCTGTTTCTCTACATTTTTGTGAGGAACTACCAGGGAATTTGCATCTGAGGCTCCCACTAGGTTTCTGCCGGACAGCATCACTTAGACTTCCTTCTGAGATGCTGTTCTCTATGCAAATCTTTCACCAGACATCTCCAGCTCACATCCCATAGCTACCGTCCCACTTAACCAAACTGCATTTATCACATTCCCCAATGACTTGCACCACTTCCTCAGGTGTCCCTTGTCACAACTCACCTAATCCAGAACATTGGACTATTCTACAACTCACCTTTCCCCATAAAAATGACTCTCTTTCTCCAATTTGCCCTTTTTCTAGTCTATTCTTCTTGTTGCTATGAAAATGGCCCCCAGACCCTCCAATATAAATCATGTAATGACTCCCCATCAGCACCATGTAAAAGACTCTTTTTAGCAAAACATACATGAAACAGCTTTTCACTATGATCAGGTTGCTGGCTTCTGCTCCAGCTTACCCATTCTTTTTTTTTTTTTTTTTTCAGCTTACCCATTCTTGTTTCATTAACTCTCTGCTTCATGCTAATTAAAAAAAAGCCACTGAGAGAGCTGTTCCAAAAACATATCCCTGCAATACTTTATCATTTTCATTTTACAGATGAGTAAACTGAAGCAGAGAGGTTAAATAATCTGCTGAGGATTTCACCTAAATAAGTGATAGGGCCAGTACTTGAACCCAGACCACCTGACAGTGCGTCTGCCCTCAGCCAATGTGCTGGATTTCCCTCTCACAGTAATGAAATCATTGCTATTCTCAGGGTACATCAACACCGTATCTTTATTGTTTTAGTTTGCTAATATCAAGCACAGGAACTATGCAGTTCCTGGTTCCTGTTGTCTGTCTATTGGGTTTGGGGCCTCAGGGGGGTGGCTGGAGGGGACACTGCTTTGAACACATCATTGTTGGCTAGTGAGGCTGCTGACTGAGTCAACATTGTCTGGACTCTTGAGATTTCCAATTCTCATCTGAGAAATGCTAAGTTGAAAAAACACGGGACCAGACAAGAATGAAGTTCATCCTAGTCAATCTCTTAGAGTGGAGGTTTTCATTCTTGGGGCCATTTTTGACAAAGTGTCATAGAATTTCAGGAGAGTATTAGAGCTGAGACAATTTAATGGCGAACGCCCTAACTATACATAGAAATAAATTGAGGCTACAAAGTTCAATAACTCATCCACAATGATATTGCAAGTTACTGTTAGAGCATATACTTGAACCTGACCTCCTGCCTTCCAATCCATAGCCCTTGGTTCTTTCTCATGGACACATAAACACCAGGATGATTTTACACAGGTGCGTGAACGCACACAAACGCATACACATCCCTTCACTGCTAATGAACTCATTGGAAAAAAGGCATGTTTCCTTACCTAAAACCCAGAGTCCTTTGTGGGAATCATCAGGGCTAATAGAAATTTGGTGATTTATACAAAATATCTCCTCATTTATTTCTATACAAAGAAATGCACTACTTCACTTTCTCCAGGACAGGGAAAATCTGTCCAGCCAACACTTTTCAAACCAGTCAGTGCAAAGAAATCAAGTTTACTCCATTTTGCTGACTTACTTTTTCTAGTTTTCCATTACTTTCATAATTATCACCATAATCACAGCCAACATTTTTTGTCATAGCTATTCTTGACCATGACTTCTACAAAACGCTTTACCTGCCTGACCACATTGAATCCATGAGGTATGAGGATCCAACAGCTATGAGGTAGATCACTAATTCAATTTCCCATTTTACAGTGAAAGATACTGAAATATAAAGAGATTTAATAAATTCCACAGGGCCACAGAGCTTTTCTATGGCAGAAACTGCAGTTGTATTTAAAGTAAACCTGACACCAAAGCTTAGACTCTTAACCAGTAATCTAGTCCATGTGTCTTCAGCAGTGTATTCATTTTCTGTTTAGAAAGATGGAATCACAGAACGAAAGACCTAGAAATTATTTAGAGTCTGTCTGGCCCCGATGAATTATTTGGTAGAAACACAAAGTAAGGTCCTGGAAAATAAATGAATCAACCTCCTCTGGACTTACTGTTCTTAAAATGTTTTCCACATTTTTTGAAATCATACAAGAAAGTGCTTCTCATAGTGTACATGGTAAATAGGGATGACTGACTTTCATGATTTCTTCCACAAATATATACAACCATATAAACACATGCATATGCATATATGTCTGTCAAAACCTAGTCTATGTATCTCTAATAATACAGACCCTTGGAACAGCAACCAGCCTGTCAAAACATCGTAAAAGGACCACATTTTGGAGAGTATTACAGTATCATTACCATTGACACGGGTAGAATAGATGAGTGTCCCTTAACTACTGCCTGTCAGGGCCCACTCCTATCTTAGCATCCAGTTTAAATAGTACTCAGCCAGCTGCCTGTGGATTTAGCCAACATTGCATGTTAATGCAAGAGTCTGATTGCCCAGATGGCTATTTCTAGGCTCTTAATCAAGAATAGTAACCGAGCACGGCTCTAAAGCATATCTGGGCTACACACAGGCTAGTGGCTTCTTGCTTTCTTCAGAGATCCCTCCTTTGTACATCCTGGGCATGTCAATGGCAGCTAGTTTGATAATTCTCACCAAGGACAGGAAGAGGGAAACAGAAAGGACTGGACAGCAATCACTAAAATCTGTGAAAATCTCCACAAAACTTCATCCCTCAGATGTTTGCACTCTTCCTCTCCTCGCTGCTATGATTGCATATGGAGGATTATTCCCTCTATATGTGAACCTCCCTCGAGTGACTGTTCTCCCCTCCTTTATAGATCCCATGCATCACCAGCACAGTGGCTTTGCACTCACAAGCCAAACAAAGGCTTGGTGATTGAAGCAGCCACAGAAGAAACAGACAGAACAAACCAACCCCGAGTGCTCCCTGGGAGTCCAGTGGGAGGAGTTCTGGTTTTGAAGCTGGGTTAGCCCTCTGGTTGCCCCAAGAGAAGAAACAGCTAGTATACTGAGGAAAAAACAGACCTCTAGGACAACACCTTTGAACAATTCCATTAGTGACCAGAAGTAGAACGACCTTCAATTTTTCATCGAAGTAACTTTCAGGAGTAATGCTCTTATTTTCTTTTATTAGGATGAAAACCACAGAGGTCATAAAGGTGCTGGGCACCATCTCTGCCTGGCACTCCCTGGATTTCTGGGGAGTCCCTCCTGATTACATTTCTGGCAAGAGAGAATTCCACTGCCCTGTAGGAGGGCCTCCCTTCCTATAAATTACATTCGTTCAGCTGTCATTGGCCCCTCTGTGTTCTGTTGCAAGGAACAAATGTAAGAATAAATAATCTCCAGCCTGCTTGCTTGCTTTGTTGATCTCATTTCTTTCCTCAACCAGCAAGCTTTTCTAATCTTTCTACCCCCGAAAAGCAGGGAATTTCTACAGGGTGAAATTGTTCATTTCCACTTCAGCATTTTTCTCTTACATTTGGAATAACTTGGCTCAGCTCCTCTGACCTTGAAATGCAGCCCCGCCACCCTACCAAGAAATCAGCAGGAGCTGTAAAGTGAAGAACATGAAGTTTCCATTTCTTTGTAAATCCATATTTACATGGTGAAGGCTATGCTGGATCCAAAGGCAAAGGGACAGCCTATCATCCAAAAAGAATGATAGATAAGGATTAGGTTTAATACTGGAAAACATTTAGAGACGGAATGAAAGACTGCATTCACGACAGAAATAAAAGGGGCCATTCTTTGGCAAAACATAAAACAGCATCTGTTGAAACAACTCAAGTTCTGAGCTGCTTTGCATGGCATCCTTTGTTGCCCAAGGATGGCAGCATCTCTCAGGCCTTTGAGGACATGAAATGATGACAGATAAAGGACGTGTGCCAAGAACAAGTAATAAATAAATAAATAAATAACCCTCACATTTTGATGTGCAACTACTTGATTCTCAGCCATCTAGAAATGCAGGGGAAAAAAAAAAAAAAAAGAAATGCAGAGAGAAGGCTGTCAAATGTACTTAATTAACTGCTCTGCTAGCACTGGGTGACTAATTCCCAGTTTTGCCCTGCTCGTCACAGAGTAGAGGGCACATTACCAGAGCTTTCTGGCTCTGAGGAGGAGATAAACTCCATGTGTATAATCTATTCCAGGTGTATGAAAGTGGGCTCCCTGCCCTCTTTCTTTAGCTGAGTACCCCACTGACATTCTGGTGTGATATATTCACTTTTTCTATGTGAAATATTCATGATAACATAGCCCATCAAACTCCTAAGTACTATATGTGTATATATATATATATATATATACTCATTTCTGTCAGTGTTTTTCACATATAATTTTTGGCATAAGATAGGGAAAACAAAGAACACTATTTTGATCATGTCTTAAACCAAAAAACTAAATAACTGAATTCACCTACCATTTAGAGATTATTAACAAAGCTTTTAATACATGCAACTGGGCAGCCCAGGTGGCTCAGTGGTTTAGCGCCTCCTTCAGCCCAGGGCGTGATCCTGAAGACCCAGGATCAAGTCCCACGTCAGGCTCCCTACATGAAGCCTGCTTCTCCCTCTGCCTGTGTCTCTGCCTCTCTCTCTCTCTCTCCCTGTGTCTCTCACAAATAAATAAATAAAATCTTAAAAAAAAAAAACTTCTAAAAAATAATACATGCAACTAATCCTAAGTATCATAAGAAACAGGGCAGAGACTTTTTAAATGGTCAAGGTCATCGTCACTTGTGTAGTGTTGAGAAAAGTAAACATAAGAGACAGAAATGTTTCGATATTTCATAGGTATTCAAAAACACTCCAGATACCTCTGATAAAGAAATAAATAATTTTATTTCTCTAACATATGAAGTAGCTAACAAATACTAGCCACGCATGCCAAAGGAGGAAAAATGACTTTGTTTTACTCCAAGAAGATTTTACGGCTTTTTCTTCTGGTGTCTGAACCATGAAATATGCCAGAGGTATTTTGATGCTGTTTACAGTACCTTTGTACACAATTATTAATGCATTGCCAAATTTTACTTCCTATAAGGAGCCTGGTAGTAAAGCATTTATCTACATATTGAAAAATTCCCTTAAATATGTTCGCATTTCCAAAGAGGCAAACTCCAACAGTCTCCATTAGACGCTGTTTCTAAGAGAATCTCCGTTTTGTCTACGTCTGCAGTTTAGCTATTCATGGTAGCTTAAAGGTTGAGAGACATGACATTTAATTGAAACCATGATTGACAAAGGAGAATTTGGTTTCACTTGTTTTAAAGATATATGTTATAAATGGGACAAGAAGCCAAAAATGAAGTTGCTTGTGCTAAGCTCCATATCACCAAACACTCTTGGACTGTCCAGCAATGGACTCTTAAAACAATCGATCAGTAATTACCAGATCAGCACTAGTCAGGTCACCCGCCTGGTAGACCTCTCCCAGCCCCTAAAGGAAGGTAATCTTGCCATAAACAATCTGCTTTTTTGTCCAGTACAACTTCCTTGCTCTTGTTCCCTTTTGCCTATAAAAGTTTCATTTTGTACACTCCTCAGAGTTCCTGTCTACCTGACACGTTGGATTCTGCTGATTCACAAATCATTGACTAAAGCCAATACGATCTTTAAAACACATTCAGTTGAATTTTGCTCTTTAACATGGATAATCTAAGACAAGGGGTATGGGTACTAAATCCTGAGACCTTACTGATAATGATCCTAATTTTAATTTCATTTTAGCTTCTCCTATACAATGTGGGAGGTGATAAGACAGTAGAAAAATCTTTGTGAAGAGTTGCCTTGGTGGAAAGAGGTTACTTCAGACCCAAAGAGAGCAGTTGAGGCATTAGGGCCCATGTAATAGGTATCTTGAGTTTCTAGTTCCATGATGCAATGGAGTGGTTACCCAGCTTGAGGCTCAGTTAATCTTAAGAACTGCTGAATGTTGTTACAGAGGTAGAAATTATATGTACTGCAGAGGGGAGATGTTGAGACGATGTGAATCTGGGACAGAATTTGGAAAACAAGGTCATGGAACCTATTCAAACTCATATGTTGCCTCCTAAGTTTGTGAGCAGAGTTGGGAACTCAATTCCCACAGGCTATACATCCTGAGCATACATAGAAGACCCTACAGCCGCATCTGGGGTTAAGGAAACATCATGACCTACCTCAAGGAGACATATATGCCTTCTCCTCTTTGGTGAACATTCCTCATTTCTAAAGGGGAAAAAGAGAAAAAAAAAAACATATCACCTACCTTCTTCCTTTCACTTCTAAGAAAGAATATCATCTTAACTTAGGCAGAATGGTTTCCCTACTCGAGAAGAAAGAATGACATTTCTCTGTTGTTCTAATCAGTAAAGCCTAATTTGACTTTTTTTTTTTTTTTTAATCAGAGACCATTTTTTTGCTAATCAAATGCAGATCAATTGAAGCAAACAGTCCACTATTTGGTTAGAAGTCATCCTCCCTGCCTCCTTCCTGGAGCTCTCTGTAAATATTCAGAACAAATTTTACTATTTAACTTTTGAAGGATTCCAATAGCCTATCTCTTTAGGCAACGTTTTCTGGAAGCTTCCTTCTCTGTACAAGTGGCCTACAAAATATGTTCAATATTTTAAAAATTCATTGTGTTGAAAATGCTGGAGTTCAGGGCTTAGATTTACTTATATTGAAACTAAAAGATCAGTGGATTTGGAAGTCAAGGAAACCATTTGGGTCTGAACGAGAACATGTCAGGTGTCAGGTCCCCAACCAAGCCTCTTTAGCGCTCTAACAGCAGCATAAACCATGGATGACAACTGTCTTATTTGGCCTATAGAACAGTCCTCCCCTCCAAGTATGTTCCATTTTATCAAAAAACTTGTTCTCCGTTGATGAATAATTTACTAAAACATTAACAAAATATTAGAGAAAAAGAGAAGCATAGGATAACTATGTAAATAATAGAGCCAGTCAGAGGGAGAACACATAGCAGCTTCAAAAACCTAGCAAGGCCCTTAGCCTGAATTAAATTAGATTAATCCATGTATTTTTCATATGCTATGCCAACAAATATTGCTAATGATCCTGTGAGGAGGTATTATTATTATTACAGATTTTAGAGAGAAGGATTTGGGGACTCAGAGAATATAAAAGACCCACCTTGGCAGCTATGTGGTAGAGCAAGAATCTGAGTGCAATTTTTGATTCCAGGGCCCATAGTATCCCTCCTCTACCACGGGGGCTTCCACCCAGTTGAAGTGAGTGAGCAAATGCCCCATGTAGCTAATTTCACAAAACCATGTTTCTCTGATTTGAGGTTATTTCTTAAGAGTCAGCTCCCACCAGCTACCTATGTTCAGAAAGCCCTGGGCAAAGCTATTCTCCTATCTAAAAGCTATAGATATTCAAGTTCAACAGGCAAGCTTCCAGAACCCAGGTGTGCCTTCATCTACAGCCCACTTCTTCCTCAGGATCAAGTCTTGGGTCAGTTTCGGGCACACAGAATACCTGCCTGACCCGGGGAACTCATCATTAAAGGAAATGTGTTCACTATGGGGCCAAAGTCCCTCAGCCCCGGCCTTTAAGGGGCCAGTAAGGCCTAGAGCAAGGCTGCAGTGGATTGTTTTATCAAGTTATTCCATTAAAGTTACATGAAACATCAAGAAATATCAAACAGCCTGGAAAGGCAGAAACCTGTTTCCTAATCCTCTCAAACAATGGCATTAACCTAAGCAAAAGAGGGTTTGATAGAAGAAAGAATCAATTGTGTAGCCTTGTCATGTCCTAACAGTTCATCACACAAAAGGTATATTCACAGTGGAAAGGTGGTTTCCCTTTCCTTCAAAACAGGGGACAGTATATCATGAGATATTTTACAGAGAAGCCCTTCCTCAAAGGACTCTGCAAACAGTACCAGTTCAAGAACAAAAATCAAAGTTTCCATTCATGAGACTGCTTTGTCTTGTAGTTTAGAAATTCTGATGGAATATTTGCACCATGTACTGTAACCTACAGAAGGAACATACTTCTTCACTTTTCCTGTTTGCTCACCTCTCAGCCTGTGAAACAATGATTTCTTTTCAAATCAGAATATTTATTCACTACAGTCACTGCATTTGACCCAGAATTCTTCTCCAGCCATTGCCTTCCAAGCTCTCCATCACATCCAAAAGCTGCTACAATTTAAGCTTCTGCCTCCTGCTCTTTATAGACTCAACTATTTCATCATGTCCCCTATCTCTCCATCAGCGCAGTCTAAAATGAGGTCAGAATCAAAAGGATGTAAAAGACAAGCTAATGCTTTGTATCGTGCCTTCATTTTATTTGGAGAAACTAAAATACTTGAAAGTGAGTCTTCAAATGGTAGCTAATGCCAAATGACTCTAAGCAATGGAAAACAATTTGAAGTGTTAGAACAAGTGACATAAAAGGATGGGACTTCTTGGACAGATACTTTCTGTATTGGAAAACTGACCATCCTTCTGGATAGGAAACAATGCAATTTTAACAACAGAGCCTCAACAACTGCTTGGTTGTGGACCTCTCTGGAGAAGTTTGGGATTCTGTGACAATGCTGATTCAAGTAAAAGCAATTACACTTAGATTTCTTCCTTAATTAGTAAAAGTCTTTATAAAATACCCTATGTATGTACTTAATCGAGATGTTACAAAATGATTCTGTGATGAAGTTTCAAGACAAGCAAATGTAAGTATTTGTCTCACTCTGGTCTCATTAGTTCAGGGACCCTAGAGGGAAGCTACTTTATGTATTAGCTTCACAGATAATGCCCTGTCAGAACAGAAGGTTTGTGTACAAATCTAATTCCAAATACTTCAGGTAAGCAAACATTATTCCCAAAATATCCTGCAAATCCCCAAACTATGCTGCAAACATTATTCCCAAACTATGCTGGAACACAAATTGTGTTCCAATGTGTGGTTTTTATCCCAGGTTGGCTCTGTCTGCACATTACATGTGAAATAAACCCCATTATCGCCTCTTCGTATTGACCATCCTAACAATTGATGTGGTTTGATATGTGATTGATTTGGCTTCAGCAACTGCTACTTACTGACCAAAATAAATGTCTACATGAGTGGCTCCATCTCATGTCATGTTCCAACCTATCAAGGGCATACAGTGAACACCTAATTTGCAACACATGTGCCTTAATTATCTAATACTGTATTTTAGTGATTGACTAGACAATGGACTATCTCTATAAACTTGAACCTACAACTAATTTAAAAACACAAACTTCAGAAGCTCCAGGTTAGTGTCTAAAAAAATAGAATAAGTGCCCCTTATCAAAGAGAAGAAGTAAGTGACTCCTGGATTTGAATGCGTCTATTCACCCTATTTTGTTATGGTTTGCTCTGAGCAAATGTACATGTTTTAAGTCCTTCTCCAGCATTTGCCATCCTCCAGATCATCTTTTGAGGCTGGATAACAAACCTTCCCAAGGTTGCCAAAGGAAGATGCCAGGGAAAGAAGAGGACTCCTTGCCTCCAAATGTGGGACCTTAGGATCCCCTTAGTAACTGAGAAACAGAAGAGTCCTATTGTCTGTGGACAGCTGGCAGTTGGCTGCTACCATGAAGCTTTCACCCAGGCCAGGGCACTCAAATACAGATGAGAGCCCAGACTTTCTTTGCCCTATTGGAGTAATAATTGAATATTTCAGTGAGAAACCTCTTCACTGGAGCATAAAAGATCAGTTTGAACATCATTGCAGTGTCACCTTTTCTTGGAAAGGGAAGGGCACACACATGTGTACTCATGCTTATTTGCTGTTTGTGTGTGTTTTCGCCTTGTGAGCAAAAACTTTCTCTTTTTTTTTCTCAAAGTTGTTGGTTTGTGCTTTTCTCTAAAATGCCAATTTGAAAATTTTCAGATAGCCTTCTGAAACAATAAAACTAATGATTTTCTTTAATATTAAATCACAGTATTTACTGAAAAGGCTGTGTATTTGACAGATTTGGACACTAAAAAGGAATTATTCAAAGGCTGTGTATAAACAGAAGGCAATCGGTAAGCATCCTGTGTAAACTTAAAAGAACAGATGTCCATTTGACCTTAGGAAAACCAAAGGACCTCAACACCCTGTAATAGTAATTTTACCAGTCTAGAAACTCTCTTATACCTGTGGGCCTGTATTTCAGCCATAACAAAGTAAGGCTGTGAAATACATACTAACAGTCAACACATTTAAAATTGTCAAAGAATTAAAAATATCTAATATTTTATTAGCTATTCCAAACTAGATAGGGATTTCAGTTGTATGAGACTAGTGCAGCCATTATTGATTTAATCAATACCTCCATGTATTCAGATTATTTTAAAAAGGAGTACAGGGATGCCTGGCAGGCCCAGTCAGTAGAGCATGTGACTCTTGATGTTGGCATTGTGAGTTCAAGCCCCATGTTGGGTTAGAGATTAGTTAAAAAGAAAATCTCTAAAAAAAAAAAAAAAAAAAAAAAAAGAGAGAGTCTAGGTAGAGAAAGTAAATACAACAAATTAAAAGGCTATTAATTTGCATTACAAAACAACAGATAGGAAGCAGTATATGTTTCTGTAAGCCCAGAAATAATTCCATTTGTCTATCTATCCATCTGTTAGTCTATCTCAATTATCTATTCAATTCACTTTGTGTGCACTGCCCACTTTATTGCACAGGTGTTGGAATACCTGAAACTACCATTCATCTTCCTTTTTTATATTTATGTTTTATTGAGACATATTTAAAATACATGAACTATACCAATACTAGAAAGGAATCACCTATTTTAAATCAAAGACAAACAATACACTGAACTGCTAATGTTCAAATTCAGATGATATTGGATGAAAAGAAGCTAAAACATATAGCATGATAAATAATTATGTTGGTGATTGATTCTATAGCAGTTCTCAAAGTGTGGTCAGGGAATCCCTGGCATTCCTAAGACACTTGGAGAGGTCCATCAGAGCTAATTTCACAGTAAACTAAGATGTTACTTTTGCCGTTTTCATTCTTTCTTTCACAAGTGTCCAGTGGAGTTTTCCAGAGGGTACATGATGTATCAAATCATAACAGACTGAACAGAGAAGAAAATCTGAGAATCCAGCTGTCTTCTATTAAATAAGATAATAGGGCAGCCCAGATGGGTCAGCAGTTTAGCTCTGACTTCAGCCCAGGGTCTGATCCTGGAGACTAGGGATCAAGTCCCACGTTGGGCTCCTTGCATGGAGCCTGCTTCTCCCTCTGCCGCTCTCTCTCTCTTTCTCATTAATAAATAAATAAAATCTTTTAAAAAAAGATAATAAAGAATTTTTTAAAAAATCTAAAATCATGCCATCCTTTTGTGTTGAAAAAGATATATCTTTTAGAGATTTTATTTTTTATTCATGAGAGAGACAGAAGGAGAGAGAGAGGAAGAGACATAGGCAGAGGGAGAGGCAGGCTCCCCACAAGATATCCGATGTGGGACTTAACCCCGGACCCCAGGGTCAAAGGCAGACGCTCAACTGCTGAGCCACCTAGACATCCTGAAAAAAATATATTTTTATAAGAATATGCAATTATGTAAAAATGTAACGGGTTATTATTTTTAAATAAATTAATGAACAAATATTGACAACTTTCTCTATTTTAATTTCTAATATAAATTACTGACCGATCTAACCCACATTATTCCTAAGTATGTAAAGGGGTCCTGACACCAAAACATTCGAGACTGCTATTTTACAGCTTTGGGAATCTCAATTTGTTTTTAAAGCTTCAGTTAGGAATTTCACAAGGTTCAAAATTAGGGTGGCATTTGTTATAAAAGACTCTAAAACTACTCTCAAGGGGGGCTAAATCCATATTTCTTATTGTATAAGTTGCTGACCAACAAAATACAGACAACAGAGTAAATGCAAATATAGTTTTTAACATGATTCATTTCACCTCTTGCATTCCTGGCCAGCTACTTTTTCTGGACCTAACTTTGTACTAACACTAGTGTAGTAGGAGGCATCTTGCTTGATGTAGATTATGTATCTAATACACATTTGTTGTCTTGATTTCAATCAAGGCTACTACCTCATTTAAGTTTATTTGGCCAAATTGTCAAGTTTATGCCTTGTTTTGTTTTTGTAACTACCATTGTAGTCAGCAAAGCTAGACTGGCAGGTGCTTGTGTAGTGGGCAGCAGAGGACTCTCTGGAGCATCCTGAGTCTTACTTACACCTGCTCCCATAGGAACATGAAGCAGGTTTTTACCCAATCTGTGAGTAAATTTCCTCATCAGAAAATCAGGGATAAAAATAACACTTCCTAGGTAATAACTTTGTTGTTCTACAGATTAACAAAGTTTAACATTTGTAAAAAATTTAGAACTAAACTTACCATATAATAAATGCTATGTGAAGATATCTCGAAATACTATCTAATTTCAACTGCCATTTAAAGCAAGTGCATGGATACTGATGATTTAGTTTTCAGAGAAAATGTGGCTACTGAAGTAAATTCAGACACCTACGTACATAAATTCAACCCATTAAATTCCAAGTGCATCCCCACCACCAATAGTTAAGAGTAGCAGTGAAACATAAGTAACGACACTGATAATACTGAGAGGAAAATGCAGATCAGAACGTAGACACAGAGCTCAGAAGCAGTGTAGAGAAATTCAAACTCTAATTGTATCCAGCGAGCAAAGCATCAAAAAGGCAGTTAACTGAAATTGTCTATCTGGGCTATAGAAGAAAGTTCAGCCAAGCCTTCTAATTTATTTTTTAATGATGTAAATGTGTAGTTTTTAAAGTATCATTAATATTATCATCTTAATAGTGTCTTTGCAATTCTAGATACTCTTCAAAAAATGTCTTACGATAATAAGTACATACAGGCATGTAACATCATCGAACTAACAAAGGAAAGATTAGAAAACTTCTAGAACTCTTTCACTCTTTGGCTTCCACGATTTCATTTGGGTTGGTTTCCCAACTCATATCTTCCAACAAGATAAACTCCCCATTCTTTTTGCCAGACCCGAAGTCCCAAAGATGTGGACATAATGCAGAAGGGATGGACTGTACTTATCAACATTGGCATGTACTCAGCATCCTCCAGCTTCACGGTCATGCCAAATAGCCCAGCCTTTGAGTTTGTTTGCAACCATCAGCAATGCATAACTTTCAAATGATCATTGTTTTGCTTTTTCTTTTCCTTCAAGCATATTTGAATTCAAATCATTAGATGAAATAAAGTACATTCCCAAAAACAATTTATTTATTAGCTCTAGTTAACTTGTCTCTTCATTCATATTTTATATAAATGAAATGAGATCAGGGGAATGCAGATCTGATTTTTTTTTTAACACAAAAGGTGAATTTCCCTAAAAATGGATTATAGATCAAAGTTTGCTAGCACTTTGTCACAAGTCACAGGATGTCAAGTCCTCTGGTCTGTCCCATATTAAGTGACTGCCCCGGGAGGAAAAGTACATCCTCATCTTGTTGACCGTTTCACCCCACAGAGCTGAGTGCTGAAGAAGCATACTAAATTGTTTAATGACAGTTCATCTTAGGTTATCAACAGTGAAAATATTTTGCTCTTTAGATATTCCTTAAGATGGTTATGTTTAAAATCTGAAAGAGATACAAACAGATACACTAAAGCATGAGTACTTAGGGGAAAAAATCAAGTTTTGAGATTAAAAACCACATGTGAAATGAGTTATTAAATCCTAACGGATATTTTGTTTCCCCCTGTGGATGTTTTTAGGCAGGTAAACTCCAGGTAAGGAAAGCCCATTTCTATGATAACCATCAAATGCCTTCCATTCTGTTTTATTTATGACCAGAGGCCTGCCACCGAGCACAGACTGGTGCCCTATTTGGGTTTCCAAAGCAGTGAGCTGCAATGTTTGGGGTGTAGCCCAGAGTGGCTTGTGGAGCAATCAGGGGACATGGCATGGAGGAGCTGCTCATCCCGTGGCTCCTACACTATTGCCAGCACAGCATGTGTCTCCTTCATTTCATGACCACACTGGAATGGCTTCCTGGTATAGCTTTATTTCCATGCAGAGCTGTCAGTCATGTTCCTGCCAGGTTCTGTAGGGAACATGAAGCAGGCCTGTTGTATCATCTCCACATCATGTGACAGAAGTCCATTTTACAAAGCAATTTACAGAGTAAATCAAGAGCTTTGCATCTCCCTGCCCCTTTTAATCTCACTCATAAAGCCAAACCAAAGGAATCCTGCAAAAATCTCTGCAATCCACTCTTTTTTTTTTTCCACCGGTATTACGGGAAACAGGCTAAACTACCAAAAATGAGTGGAGGTGAAAGGGAGCTATCATTGTTTCTCTTGGGCTGGTGGGGGAGGGACTCTTTACTAGTCATGGACAAATTAAAGAAGAATTTGGATATAGAAAAAATTGTGAAAAAAAATGTTTATTAAGTATCTGAAATAAGACAGTAATGGTATAGACATGAACAAATCAAGAGTCTCTTACTTCAGATTATCACTGAAGTGAATTTCTCTTGTTGAAGAAGTATTTACACCCTGGGCTTGTTAATCGACTGTGGGGAAGCAAGGATCTTCGGCCAAGAATTTCTGGACCGGGTGAGCTCTGGGAAAAAGAAGATTTCCCCCAAGTTCAACAATTCCTGTCCTATCCTTTGAATTGGGGTAAATGTTTCTGAACACATCCAAAATGACTCTTTGCCTGACATCATGATGAAACCACATTGTAAGAGCCCAGAAAGAAATGTAGAGCATATTTACAGATGGAGGAACAGAAACTCATCTGTCGACTTCAAGAGAACGTGCCTAAGTACCCCATACTCTGAACACTCACAACAGAAAAAGCAGAAATTTCAGGATTATCTGAAGGAAAGAATGTTCCTCAAACTATGTCTATCACTATCACCCTTCTTTCACAAGAGAAAATCAGTAAATTATTACCACAATAGGTTTCTCAGAGGTCGTCCCAGTTTTCTGAAAAAACAAATTTCCCAAAGCACTATAGATAAACTATATTAAGTGCCTGATAAAATCATGAATGATATATGTATTTTGGCTGCAAAAGTATTTATGTCTTTCATCAAGAAAAAGGATCTGTGACTATTGTCAAGGTAGTCATGGTGATGACTTAAATTCTGAAAACTGTATCTGTGGGAATAGCAACCAGATGGACATGGGATGCACAAAGACCATTTCTTTAATTAGCTGATAAAAATCAATAAAAAAAATAGTGGTAGGTAAAACTGAGACTTGGTTTTTACTGAGCTTATTCAATTTAATACATAAACCTAGTATAAATTCTATAATTATGTTATATTCTATACTCATGTTATACATTTTATGTATTTATTAAATTACAATAAGTGTGCTTAAACACAATAAAAATTTATTTTCATCTTGCCAATAAAAAAAAAAAACTGAAGAGAGAATAAGTAATTCTTTCAGAGGAGCAGAAGTAGTAAGTGGCACAGTTAAAAACAGCCTTCAGGACCTTAGGTTCTTTTTAGAAGCTCTGCTGCATTACACATTTTTATGTTGCTCCTTGAAGTTAAATTTAAAAGATATTTTGATCAACTAAAGAATTTGTATGAAAACCTAAAATAGAATGTGATATTTAATTCTTTCTCCTCCCTAGATAGGCGGATAGAGAAATGGTAGATGTTTTATTAATAATAGATGATAGATAATAGATGACAGATTAGATAGATAGATAGATAGATAGATGATAGATAGATAGATAGATAGATAGATAGATAGATATCCTATAGAAAATCATGTATTGTTTCCCACTGGTCAACTGTTAGAATAAGAATAAATACGAATAAAGCTCTATAAGGGAGAAGAATATATAAACAAACCAAATCCAAATATATGGTAACTTCATTATCATAGATTTTCTTGATTTTCTCGATACTTGTACAGTGTTAACACAGCCTGGGTCAGGTGTGTTTGTTGGGTCCTTGGCCTTGCCTGAGGTCTTCAAGCTCTTAGCTCCAACATCAGCACAGCAGCTCGGAGAAGATTGTTACATGGTAGAACTGTTCAGTCAGTGGAAGCTTCTCTACTAAAAAGCATGCAGCACATTACTGAGATGCTGCCCGCAATTTTAATGACCCCAATCCAATTTCTCAGACTGCAAACCTATGGTGAACTCTGAATGTAAACATGGGGTCATATTTTGGTTGGATGCATCCACACCACACTCAGAATTGAGAAACTTCTGAGTAGGCAGTCTCGGGTATAAGGCTGTGTGAAGACCCACATAGAATGGCATAGAACACATATGATATAGAAGGACAATTATATTTTTGTTTTTCTTTACAATTTGATATCTTACCTTCTGTTATCTTCCCCTGGATAAACACTTCTATCCTGGATAAAAATAAACACTTCTACCCTGGATAAAAATAAAAGTAGAGAAAGTATATTTCTAAATTAACTTTTAATTATATCTATTTACATCAATTCCATTATCCCAACTACCTTGTGTATACCAATCTTAGTATCACACTATACTGTGGCTGAATAAAAATGGCATAAAATAGAAACAGGCAATAGATGCACAAACCCAGAAAAGTTTCCATACAAGAAAATAACACGGATGTACTTTGTAAACTATAGACAGTCTTTTGTGGAATGGAGTTTAAAGACAAGAATATCACTTACATGATAGCCTAGAAATTAGGAAAAATCATCACTTTTCTTCAAGGACTTTAGGGAAAAAAAGACTATTTGCATGAAATTCAGCAGTCTTGAGATTGTGGAACAAACATAAATTGGAATTTGTACAGTTCAGAGCAAGTTTAGAGCACAATGTTCTCAATTCTCATACATCCCTCGTATGACTGGTTGCATTGGCTATCAATTCTGTCATGGGTCTACTTCTCTATCTTCATACTACCTTTGCCTCATGTTTCACAGTGCCTAAGGCTGATCTCCTACTACAATTACCTGGGAGCTTTACCAATGAGTGCCCCCGTATCATCCCTCCTGCTTTCAAGGACAAGTAAAATCAACCAGGGTAGTAGCTGGAAATAATAGAGACTCAAGAATGAATCTCTTAAAATAAGAGAAGTTAAGTGAGAAAGATGGAGGTACTGTACTCTGATCCCCTATTTTTATGTGTGGAGCAAGTCACACTGGTTGCTCAACCTAATTTCAAGGTAATGTTACCCATGGTATACTGCATTCCGCAAACTACAATAATGGATACCTTTTCCCAAACCCCAGGAAAAAAAAATGACATCATTGACTATAATCTCAGAGTTGATTATTTTCCACATAAATGCTTTAACTTATTCTTAATTTCTTGGTGTCTACTACTGTTTGTCCTCTGGGAAATGCTGGTACTTAAAAAACTTGCAGAGGTCATATAGAAATAGCAAACCCTCATAACAATAGCCAACATTTGTTGAAAGCGTCCTCCATCTTCTATGTTATACATGTATTAATTTACAGAGAAAGAACCCCGATAATCACTGTAGTGAAGTTTAAATAATTTTACTCTCAACTTATTTATGAGAAAAACTGAAGTTTAGTGGCTATAGTGGTCAAGGTCACAGTGGCTGCTAACAAAGATAAACCCTGAAGTCTTAGGTGCTAAAACAGTAGAAACTTATTTCTCTTCTCTACAATAGTCCAAAGAGAGTACTAAGTAGATAATCTTTTTTGCAATAATTCAAGACTAAGATTTGTACTGTTATAGCTCCACCATCTTCAATACTTGGCTTGCAAAGTCACTGTGGAAGAAGAAAATCATGGCACCCTAGAAATGATACTCTTCATTTCTGTGCACTTTCCTTTAGTGAGAATCAGTCATATCGAAGGATGCCTGGGTGGCTCAGTGGTTTAGCACCTGTCTTCAGCCCAGGGCATGATCCTAGAGTCCTGGGATCAATTCCTGCATCAGGCTCCCCGCATGGAGCCTGCTTCTCCCTCTGCCTGTGTCTCTGCGTCTCTCATGAATAAATAAATAAAATCTTTAAAAAATAAGAATCAGTCATATGGCTTCATTTAGAAGCAAAGATGATTGGAAAATTGAGACCACAACATAGAAGACTGTCCAGCGGTATATTCATACAATGTATAGCGAGCACAGATCTTTGGTGGACAGCTGGCCATTTCTGCTAGAGAAGGGGTAACCTACTTTCTTAAGAGTGCTCTTGAGTAATTAGTGAAGCTGGAATTCTAACTCATCTTTATACCCATATGTGAGTTCTTACTCACAATGTCATGCTTTTGAAAGTATGGATTATGGTTTCCAGGCTCCTTCACTGCCCTGCACATAAATCTCTATGGTTGTGACTGTATATATCATAGTAAAATTATAATAATATTTTATGGCATTCTGTAAAAAAAAAAAAAAAAAAAAAAAAAGCCCCATTACTTCCTGAAATTCTGCCAGCAAAATAATCTTGAGAAATTCCATTAGGGGGTTGGGTACTCATATTCTAAGATCCAAATGGGTGTCACAAAAAGATATAATTTTCAGTACTCAAAGGACATAATTTTCAGCACTTTCCTTATAATATTCCAGTATAGAAAAAATCCAAACGTACAGTTTGCCAAATCAAATATTATTCAATGGTGCTTTATCTCTTTGCTATATCAATCTTAATTGATGAAGTCATATATGGCCTAGAACAGAACTGTTTTTCTTATTAACAGCTTTTCTAATATAAAATTTCATAAAGACAACTTTGTGTAAAATATTAATGTTGGAAGTAACTACCCTCTCCCAATAAGATTTTATCAGTTGTGTCTAAGCACACCAGAATAAAAACCACTTGCCTCCTGCAGTTCAACAGCAATGAAGAACTATAGAAACTCCAGAGATAAAAAAAAGTAAAGAAATGGAAAAGACAATATTACCCTCCTCCATTATGTTCTTTAAACAAAACACCCTGACGGGATTTGCTATATACATTGCTGAGCAAGGTGAGCCACTCTGAAATTATACACAAAATAAAATTGCTTTACATAGCTCTTTAATTCAGCAAATTCAGTTTTACATGCATTTACTTAACAATGCAGCTGAACTGGAAATGCTGACAGATAGGACTAGCTGACTGACAGTCTGCACTGGAAATAAACTATAAGACCAGTATTTTTCCGTTTCTTTCTATTAACAACAACGTAATTATAATTTCTGAATCAAATGCACCAATGATCTACACTTTTTTTAAATTCCGATGAAAAGGTCAAAAGTAAGACCTGTAAATAGCTACTAATCTTGTTTTCCTAAAATGTCAAAAATGGGGAAAATGTAACAAAACCTATAAGCAGAAAATTAGCCTTTTCAACTACTGACATTAATATCAGTTCTTTTCAACATTTAGTGAACACTAACCATGCACTATGCATTGTGATAGTGTCCCACAAGAAGGAATCATATGTACTTTTTCTCTTCAAAGTGTTTATAATATATAGTTGGGAAAAAATATGTGCATACGTTCTTCAAAAAACAAAATACAGATGACATTCATTAATGTAGCTCTCCTTAGAGTTCACCCATGGCCATATCTTATATCTATAAGATGATACAAATAAATATACAGGTCTGAAGCTGAATCACCAAATTTAATCCACTGAAAAATATCCAATTACCAAAATATTAGGAATCAAGGTGAAGTTCTTTATTTTATTGATTTATAACCATGAGATGGAGGAAGGCCCCCAAGATGCTATGGGCTCCTCTTTCCAACTTTACAAGATTTCACAAACAGCTGTACACACAAGGGATGGTGACAAATGAGAAGTTCAATCACCACATTATTATAATAATCCAGCTGTCACAACTCCCAGCTAAACCCCATAGTAAAGCCCCAAAGTAAATGCTTGACTTCAAAAGGAGAGGTCCTTCCTTGGCTTGGAGTTCTCATCATAAGCAAGTTGCTGAGCCCAAATTGTAAGAAATCCAATGCATGGAAGCAGTTGTGTAAGATGAAGGAGGATGGCTCAACATCCTCAAAATGTCAGACCAAACTCTGCTTGTGGCTTTTATGATGTAGACAAGGGTTTGAGAAAGAAGGACATTAGAGCCAAGTATGCCTGCTTACTACATGGAAATAAGAAAGATGACAGAGCTACGTTCATGTGCACCACTTTTTCACAGAGTTATCCCCTCACTACAAGATGGGCCCAATTCGTGTTTTGGAAACTGGCAATCCCTCTGTGTGGTTGGGTAAACAGAAGAAATATGAGGGGGACTAATGAACAGGTCAACAGGGAAGAGACAGCTTTCCCAAAATTCAAATTCTGCTATCATCTATGCTCTGGAAAATGTTTCTGAGAAAAATTTCAATAACCAGTTGCTTTAAAAAATAATTTGCATTATGATAGAGTGTCACTACAAAATGAGTCCAAAAAGAAGATTGAAATGTGTTGAACTCCATATAAATAGGTTGACTTCCTTTGGTATGATGGAGGGGACACAGCAAGGTAAGGAGTTAGTGAAAGTGGGTGATTTCCCCTCCATCACATGTAATATCGTGTTATTACATGACATAAGCTATACCTTTGTCCTTTATTTTTGACAAATTTAGAGCCACAAATAGTTAATAGACACTTCTAATTTGGGAAAAATTTATAAAGCTATACAAAACCCAATAACTTGTCAGTATATTCTGAAAGAAGGCCAGCAATAAAGCAAGTAAAGCAAATATTAATATAACACAAAAACCTTGCCCAAGTGGTAACTAAAGCTGTTTTTTTAAAATCCAACCCATCAAATGACCTGTCATGTAACTTATAAACAATTTTTCTTGTCTTGTTTCTTTCCAGAAATATTACTATATTTCCTGTAACAGTATTTCCATTTTTGAAGGCCTGTTGGTGCCTTGGGACATAATAAAGCTAACAAAAATATCTTCAAGAGAGTGATGTCACCAAGGTGGTGAGATATGAGACCCCATCCTTCAACCCATAAAGAACAACGTTTAGGTAGCTATTCGCCAACAACAGCACCCCTGGAAGATCGCAAGAATCCACTTACAAACCTTCAGTAGCATAATGGAGTAAACATATTGAGAATAACAGTACAAAAAAAAAGTAAGAAAAATGGTTTCATTTTGTCTGCATGATCCTCTTCCTCAGGCCAGCCCTCCTCAGTGCCAAGAGAGAACTTCCCAGCCTGAGACAGTTCTCCTCATCAGGAAAAGGAGAGTGGGGTGAACAACAAGCTGCCTCAGCCTTTCAGGGGACTGCATGATGGACTTCTTTGGATTTACCCTACCCAGAGCCCAGCACAGCTGAGACATCCAGAGATGGCTAGAACAAGGAAGTACAGGCATTACCAATAGCAGCTACATGGCAGGAATGGCCATGGTTCCCAGGGGCCTTTGTCACTGAGGGCTTCCACAGCCCTTGCAAATGTTGTAGATTCTAATAGCTTTTATCACTGAGCACCTTGTCACAGACCTCAGCAGACTGCTCCACAGAGGACCCCAGGAGCCTTCACCACTGAGGAAATGAACAGCCATCACAGCCACCATGAAACCCTGCAGCTTTTGCCACTGGGTGCACATGGGAAGAAATCTGGAAAACTCAAAATGTGGGAAGGTTGAACAGCATGCTCCTGAACAACCAATTGGATAAAGAAGAAATCAAGAGGGAAATCAAAAATTTAAAAATGCCTTGAGAAAAATGAAAATGGAAGTAAAATGCACTAAAACTAATGGGATACAACAAAAGCAGTTCTACAAGGGAAGGTTATAATGATAAATACTCATAAGAAGAAAGAATAAAGAACTCAAATAAGCAACCTATCTTTATACCACCAGGAGCTAGGGGAAAAAAAAAAAAAAACTAAGTCCAAAGTTAGTATAAGGAAAGAAATAAAGATTAGAGCAGAAATAAAGGAAATAGAGACTGGAAAGAAAAAAGAAAAGATCAATGAAATTAAAATAGGCTTTTTTTTTTTAAAAAGATACAATTAATAAAGATTTAGCTAGACTGAGGGGAAAAAAAGAAGATTCAAATAAAATCAGAAATGAAGGAGGAGATGTCACAACTAATAGCACAGAGATACAGAGGATCATGAGACTACTATGACTGATCATACACCAACAAATTTGATAAACTAGAAGAAATGGTAAGTTCTTAGAAATACACAATTTACCAAAACTGAACCAAAAGAAACAGAAAAATCAAACAGAGCAGTAATGAGTAAAAATATAGAAACAGTTACAAAAAAACTAAACTCTCAACAAAGAAAAGTCAGGACTAGGACCAGATGGTTTTACTGGTGAATTCTACAAACCATATACAGAAGAATCAATGCTCCTTCTCTAACTCTTCTCAAAAAACTGAAGAAGAGAGAACACTCTCAAGTTCATTCTACAAAGCCTGACTACCACCACCAAATAAAGACACTACAAGAAAAGAAAATGCAATGCCTATCAAAATTCCAGTGGCATCTCTTCCATAGAAAAAAATCAAATAGATAAAGCAACTTTGAGCAAGAAGTAAATCTGGAAGAATCTGAAGTCACAATTTCTAACTTCAAACTTTATTGTAAGGCTATAAAAACCCAAATCATATGGTATTGGCATAAAAACAGACATATAGAGCAATAGAACAGAATGGAGAGCCCAGAAAGAAATCCATGCATATACAGTCAAGTAATTTTTGACAAAGGTGCCAAGAATATACAATGGGGAAAGAACAGTCTCTTCAATAAACAGCGTTGAGGAAACGGAATACCCACATGCAAAATAATTAAATTACATCATAGCAGACACAGAAATACAACTCAAAATGGATTAAGACCTGAAACCATAAAACTCCTAGAAGAAAACATGGGAAAAACTCAATTTTGGTCTTAGTGATGATTTTCTTTCTCAATAGATACCAAAAGCAAAAAGTAAACAAGTTGGACTACTCTAAATAAAATTTTTATGCATAGCAAAGCAAATAATCATTAAAAGGCTATCTATGTAATGAGAAAAAAGGATTTGCAAACCACGTATTTGATAATGTTAGAATCTAATCCTGCCATTTTCAACATGAAGGAATCTGGAAGATATTATGTTAGGTGAAATAAGCCACACACAGAAAGACAAATGTCAAATTATCTCACTTATATGTGGAACCTTTAAGGAAAAAGAGTGGAATTTATTTTTTTAAGATTTTATTTATTTATTTGAGACAGAGAAAGAGAGAGAGAGAGAGAGAGAGAGAGAGAGCATGAGCAGTGGGGAGGAGCAGAGGGAGAGGGAGAAGAGACTCCCTGCTGAGCATGAGCCTGATGTGGGGCTCAATCCTAGGATGCCAAGATCAAGACCCTAGTCGAAGGAGATGCTTAACCAACTGAGCCACCCAGGTGCCCCAAAAGAGTGGAATTTATAGGAAGAGAGAGTAGAATGGTGGTTACCAGAGGTGAGAGAATGGAAGAAAAGGGGAAATACTGATGAAAAGGTACAAATTTTCACTTATAAGATGAATAAATTCTGGAAAGCTGATATATAGCCTAGTGACTGTAGTTAATAATAATGTATTATATACTTGAAATTTGTGAAGAAAGTAGATCTCAAGTGTTCTCACCACAGGAAAAAAAAAAAAGTAACTATGAGAGGTGATAGATATATTCAGTTTGACTGTAATCATTTCACAGTGTATAGACCTATCAAAAGATCATGTTGGACACCTTCCATATATATAATTCTTTTTTTTTTATTTTATTTATGATAGTCACACAGAGAGAGAGAGAGAGGCAGAGACACAGGCAGAGGAAGAAGCAGGCTCCATGCACCGGGAGCCCGACGTGGGATTCGATCCCGGGTCTCCAGGATCGCGCCCTGGGCCAAAGGCAGGCGCCAAACCGCTGCGCCACCCAGGGATCCCGCCATCTATATAATCCTTATTTATCAATAATAAATAAATTAAAATATTTTTTAAAAATAATTTTAGGGGCACCTGGTTGGTGCAGTAGGTTAAGCGTCCAACTCTTGGTTTCAACTCAGGTCATGATCAAAGGGTCATGAGATAGAGCTCTGCATCAGGCTCCTCACTCAGTGCAGAGTCTGCTTGAGATTCTCTCTCTCCCTCTGCCTCTTCCCCACTGAGCTCTTAAATGAATGAATGAATGAATAAATGAATGCAAAGACCAGAAGAATATCATGCAGAAAACCAAATAATTTGCCAATCCCTTTCCTTTTTGAATCCTTAAGCGGCATACTCCATTTTGCTTTGAAGAACTTGGAAAAGATATGCTATCCTAGTACGAGCACTTCCATTTCATCCACCATCTTGTGAAGTCAATGAAGTAACTGGCAGAATTTTCATAAGATAAGACTTAAGATAAGGCCATAATACTTTCAATAGAATTAGACTTTGCTTACTGAGCGAGAAATATTAAAGGAGGGGTCATCACTGCTAAGTTTGTATAGTGGAATGTGGAAGAATGGTCTCTGAGCCCGAGAGAGGGGAAAATGAGAAAAGGAAGCAAACCTTTTGACTACCTGACTCATAGAGTGATAGAATGGCACCCCTCTAGCCTCAAGAATGTATCCTATAAATGATACTATGATAAGGCTAATTAAATATTTTCAGTGTATCAGACATTTTCCCCCTGCACTCAAAACGTGAAAGGTCTGCAGAGACCAGACACCCCCAGAAACACATGGGGTGACATCGCATACTTTTGTAACTGGAGGTGCAGTGCAATGTTCAGCTTCAAAGCCAGAGCCTGTCTCCACGCCTCAGGGTTTTGTTTCTTTATCGATATCTTCAATAGCACATCCCTGAATGTTACTTATTGCTTAATGAAAAAACAGATTGCTCTGCCTAGCATCTAATAGTTGTTAATATCCTAATAACATTAATGTATGCAATATTGAGCTGAACTGGAAAGCTGACAAGAGCCTACGTGTGCAGAAATGTAATTACAGTGGAAGTTTAATGATGAATCACTGCAGTTTCTCTCTTCCTTAATAAACTGTCACGTAGTACCAAATAAAGCAGAAGCAATTAGAGGAAGCAACAGGATCTTGGGCAGAGGGACAGGAGGAATGGAAGAAATAAAACCTCTGCATTCCCAAAATAGCTTACATAAACTGCTGGGACTTAACAGGTGTTGCACTCTGGTCAGCGGGGCGACCAGGCCCCTCACACATCCACCTAGAATATAGCATTTTGATTTCTCATCGGAGGTACCTTACTTTCAATTGTGATACAGGATCTTAGATATCCAAACAGCTCACTAAACTCCACATATTATTTCTGTATTTCCCTCGCATCTGTTTAAAGTGGCTATTTATAAAACACTAACATTTTATTTAGTTTTTTCAAAGGCAAGAAATCCCTTATTCCCCAGGCCTTTTAGCTGTGATTGTTAGATAGAGGATACAGATGGTGTAATGAATCTAGGACATGGCACAGGACAGGGACTATGCTGCCAAGCAGGGAAAGTAAAAGATTGAGAGAGTGACAGGCCAGAGTCCACAGCCCAACTCCATAACTTTAGAGCTGGGCGACTTTGGGCAAGTTACTTTGATGACTTTGATACCCCATTTCCTGACTTATACCGTAAAGATATGTTAGTAAAATCTACTTTATAAAGTTGCTATAAGGAACAAATTAAATAACATATTAAACTTCTGACATGATACAGTGCCTGCCACCAATAATGCACTCAATGCATAGTATTAATAGTTTATTATTATAACATCAGTTGCCATGTATGTATGTGTTCACCCCACACTGGAGCTTCAACCTGTTTGCTAGACCTGGTTCTGCAGCAAGACTACATGATGGAATCATTGCAGCATCTGGACAGACAGGATTATCATAATTGTACTATCAATCATATTATTTCTTTTAAAGATTTATTTATTTATTCATGAGAGACACAGGCAGAGGGAGAAGTAGGCTCCTCACAGCAGCCCAATGTGGGACTCCATCCTGAACCCCAGGATCACAACCTGAGCCGAAGGCATATGCTCAACCGCTGAGCCACCCAGATGTCCCCTATCAACCCTATTATTGGACATCTGAGGAAACTCAGCTGATCTGAATTCATACATCCAATCTTCAATTTATACAAGCAGGCTCTGAAATGGCCACTCAAAATACAAACACGAATGGAGCAGGGTCCCTATTCACCTGAGATTCACCAACTTTATATTGAAACAGACAGGTTAGAAGAAAATGAGAAATGCACCAGCAGAGGCAAGTTGCTGTTGCCACTCAAACACCAAAGAGAAAGAACTTATCTCTCTGGCTGACAGTCTGAGAAGATGTTCTAGAGAGGAAGATATTTGCTCTGGTCATTGAAGTCTACACAACATGGAAATTCTAAGAAGAAAATCAGAGTACCTATAAATAAATAAAAGCATATGCAAACTTCAGCAGTCATTAAAGAATGCAAATTAAAACCCCTACCAGATACCACTACATAACAATTGGAATGGTCAAAATAAAAAATGAGGGCTGCCTGGATGGCTCAGTGGTTGAGTGTTTGCCTTTGGCTCAGGACATGATCCCAACACCCTGGGATTGAGTCCCGCATCCAGCTCCCTGCAGGGGGCCTGCTTCTCTATCTGCCTATGTCTCTGCCTCTCTCTGTGTGTCTCATGAATAAATCAATAAAATATTTTTTAAAAATTTTAAAAAATTAAACAGCTAAAATTCCAACCATCGGAGATGATGTGGAACTATATATATTTTTTAAGATTTTATTTACTCATTTGAGAGAGAGAGAGAGAGAGAGAGAGAGCGGGTGTGCAAGCAGGGTGAAGAGCAGAGGAAGAGAGACAAGCAGACTCCTTGCTGAACACAAAGCTCAACGTGGGGCTCAATCTCATGACCCTGAGATCACAATCTGAGCCGAAACCAAGAGTCCAAGTACACTACCCAGGCACCCGGGAGCAGTTCTAGATCTTGACTATGGTGGTAGTTACTAGACTTCAAGAATCATAAAACTTTACTCTAAAAAGAATGAATTTTACTGTACGTGAATTATACCTTATTTTTTTAGAAGGGCCCAACCAGACTATGTTTAAAGATCTGGAAATACAATACTGAGTAGCAAATTCAGGTTTTGCACATATGACTACAGAATAGGGGGTTTCATATAGTTATTGTTTCACTATCTGGCACACGATAGAAATCACATTACTATATGGAGCATAATTGAATGAAAGGGAAACACGGTGTCAAGAGACTGGGAATAGATAGGAGCCAACTCACCACAAATCATGATATTGTGAAATGATTGATAGTCCGTATGCTTGCTTTTGGTTCAGTGAACTAATGAATATTATCTCTGTCATTTATATTTTTTAGTTACTAATGTCTTTTTTTTAAGTGAATCCTGTCATAAAGGGAGAAAACATACAAAGGTGGGGTACATCACGGCAGCCACATGGGCTGATTACACTAAGAATGGTGTCTCTTAAATTTGTGCAATGTGCAACTACTCAACCACACACAGCAGCCCTGGGGGCATTTGCTGGGAAAATGTTTCTCTGTTTTCACCTCTCTAGATATTTGAGAGACCTTCACTAAGGAAAAACATAAACAACAATAGAAACACAGAAGCAAAGTGCTAAAAACGAGAGCTACATAATTCCACTGGTTTTATGTAATTAGGACTCCTTAGTCAAATATTTTTTCAACAATTCCTCCATACATATGTTAGGTAGGCCATGGGTATATAATACCCCAAAGTACTATATTAGAAGCTAAGGTAATACACAATTATTTTCATAGGAGTAAAACTTCATCTCAAACATGAGTCACAATAAGAAGTCAACATCACAACTCAGGACAGAGAGAGAAACACATGGCGACTGTGTAGCCTTGTGGAGCTGTACACCCAGGCGCTTTGAGAAGGCTGAAATTAAGGAAAATGAGGAGAGTGTACAGTCAGATTCTCATCATATTTATTATTTCTGGAGCGATGAGCATTTTGCGTGGTCTACTAACCACTATTAATTAATCATCCCAGAATTCCTGTACTGTTAGTAAACATTAGTCTCTTGGGGAAAAAAAAGACTTCAGAAGGTTAAGATCAGACAGTCTAGTGTTAAATAAGAATCCTTTCAATTATTTCAATAAAATGCTACTCTACTCTAAAGGGATGGGTGTTCAACACCTTGTGGCTCTACTTTCTTCCAGAAGGGGGACAACTTGGAGGTGCTTGGGTTTTGGTTTGGTTTTGTAATAATTCTTCTAGGTAAAAGGTCACATGGGATTTGGATGAGGGAAGAGAGCCAGAAACAGGAAATTGGATGCCAGGGGGACAAAGGACAAGTAGAGGAAAGTTTAGAGAAGTTACTCTGTGCTTCCACTGAGAATCTACACATTGGGGTTTTATCACAACTGAGTCTTTTGAGATTCATCCGTCACTAGACAGTACTAAGCACGCGGTCTTTAAAGGAAATCTTTGTTCTAATTCCCCCCTGACAGGAAAAAGCTTCTGGGTTCACTCAACCCTATCTTTATCCTTTACAAAGGAAAACTATAGAGAATGGCTTTACTCCCAGGGGCTTCACCAGCAACTTCTTATTTAACTAGCTCTGTCTAACCAGACAAGTGCTCAGACTCCCTCCATTCACCTGCTGCAGCCCTCATACAACAAAAAAGCCTGCTTAGATGCTTTTATTTTCTTTCCTTTGGGGTTCCTCAAAGTGTAGGTGCCCCAGAGAGGAATCCTTTGAAACTAGGTGACCTAGGCGATTGATAAAAGGGCTGGAACATTCCAAAAATTCCAGTGGTTATTGCTTGTTTTCCACAACCCCACAATAGTGGAGAATACATGACCCAGATTCTAATCATCAGAAGAAGAGACTTCCAATCCTGCATTAAAACACACAGAAATGGCAATATTTCTCACATTAAATTTAATTGCTGAGAGCCTCCAGCATCCATTATATATGAAGAATGCTGACAAGCCCTTGCTCCAAAGCAGGACTGCATCTACTGCATTGTAGAAAAATTATCATTGACTTAATTTTAAGGAGCTCCAGTAAAGAATATTCAGTCTAAAAATTCAATAACATGTACCAACTTTTTATAGCACTATAAAGTTGAATTTTATTTTTTTAAATTTTTTTATTTATTTATTTGAGAGCAAGAGACGAGGAAGGGCAGAGGGAAGAGAGAGAAGGAGACTCCCTGATGAGCAGGAAACCTGTCATGGGAGCTTGATCCCAGGACCCCAAGATGATGAACTATGTTGAAGTCAAACACTCAACTGACTGAGCCACCCAGGTGTCCCTAGGGCTGAATTTTCTAATAGTTATCTCTAATCTATCTACACTCTGGATTATAATTTCACATATATTTCAAAACTGCAGAGATTTTCTCAAGAAATATTGCTAGGCTTGGAATTAAAATGATCACTCCCCATTATAATGATGTGCCATGTTCACCTCTTGTGTATCAGGTAAGATCTGTAGTTACAAGCAGCAGAATCTGGTCCTGGTAGATATAGAAATGTGTTTACTGGAAATAAAAGGAGTTCACAGAATCTGCAGGAAGATGGAAAAATCAGCCTTAGGAAAGAGATCAAAAGTAAGGGAATTTGGTAAAGACAAGAAGCAAAAACAGTTGCCAACAATTGTGGCAGAAATGTCCAACTGAGACATTGATTCAGTCATCATAGAACAGTAATGGGGCTAGACACCACACCCTCGCCACAGTGAGAGATATGAATGCATCTTCAAGCCTTCTGTCTTTTGAATCTTCTGTTCCAGATTAAAATTTAGAGGCTGAAACATCTAATTAGCCAAGGCTAGGCCACGTCCTGGTGTGGGCTGACTGCTGTTCACTCACACAAACCCCTTCTCCAAGTCACTATTACCTACCTTTAAAAAGGAGCACCTTCCTTTAAAAGGTCTTCCTGACAATAAAAATCTGAAACTCCTGAGAGGGAGGAAAAATATCTTCTTTATATCACTACATACCATGAAGTTGTAGCTCCAAAATCAACAGAGAACCATATGATAATGACAGAAAAATGAAAGCTAACCATTAATATGGCTCTGCTCTTGGCATTAATTTTTGGCTGAGGTTTGCTCGTGTTTGGTTACACCACAAACTAATAGGCCACTCACCGGAACTAACAAAGAGATTGCTCTCCCCTGTGTGGTTTTTTCTTGATCACAGGGAAAGTCAGCAGCCTTGGAACAGGTGGCTTCCTTCAATCAGCCGAGTTCCTGAGAGATGAGAGGGGAGGCAGGTCTTGCAAGATCTGTCACCGTCTGGCAGTGGCTCAGACATCCCAAGACGTTCTGTCACTTTCTGGAAAGAACGGGACATTTCAGAAACTACAAAGCTTCTCTCAGCTTTGATTTGGTCTACAGCTCCCAACAACTGTGAAAGTTGAAAAGTTGAACCTTGGTGGCAAGGGGATGGGGAACAAGGTCAAGTCTGATGATAATGTGGTTTTGCCAGAGTGTATTGTTTTCAGAAGAGGGAAAAATTACTGTGTATGAATATGCAGAGAGGGGGGAACGGAAAAAAAAAGATGTTGGTTTTATTTCAAGCTGAAGAGACTGAGTCCACATCCCAATTATATACACTTTTAGGGGCAGGGGAATAACTGTCTCTGAAATGCTCTAACATCACCTCCAAAAAACATTTACCGTTTTTAGTTTGTTTTAAGCTGCCACGATCTCAATAGTGAGGGGTGGTGGTGTCTAAAATGCTAAACAGGTTATTAAAACAAAATTATTTACTTAAAAATGAGTGATTTTTGACCATGTCCTGCTGATTCAGAAGCAAAGTGAATTTTTCCCTTTGGACTTACTTGCTTTCATTCATTCCCTACTATAAGGAGATTTTTTTTCCCAAAAAAAACAATTTAAACATGTCTCTCTCTCTTCTCTAGAGATTCAAAGTGGAATTTTTGTTTTTTTTCAAAAGCAGTGGCATTGTAGCTCCAAATAGTTACCAGGTTTTTCATGGTTCTGTTATCAATTAGCCGCAAGTGTTCACATCATTTTTGACAATAAATGCCAGCAGGAAGGTAGCTCTATTTTAATTATTTAGGATAACAGCTCTTGACCCTCGAAGCATGTTAGAATCACCTGGAGCACTTCAACAAAATGGATGTCTGGGCCTTATTCCAGAGCAGCTAAATCATAATCTCTAGACATGGAGCCCATTCTGGTATTTTGTTGTTAAACTCTCAGTTGAATCTAATGGGAACCTGGATGAAAAACTCCTTCTCCCAGAGAGCTGCCACTTCTTTGTGGCTGAGGATCAAATTTGGTACAAAAGGATTTCTATCAGGACACAAAGAATTAAAGCTGAAGTATTCCTGCCTCTCTCCTATAGAGAGACGAAGGAACTGGTGAGCCCAGACATAACAACAACAGAAGTCACCTTACCAAGCCCCACAGCTCTGGCTCTCTTTCTCTCTAATTAATCTTTTTGATCCAGAAATGGTGCCTGAAACTTGTGGCTTTGGTATCTCTGGCTCTCAGAGATCCTGGCTCTCAAGACGTTACTTGCTACAAATTGTATTGTCCATCAGAAAATACAGGAATCCCAAGGCATATGTCCTTGCCAATTTCTGGAAACTTTTTTAAAGGACTTTTGAGATTCTAAGGGTGAGTTCCCCACTGGTATTCACTTGATGGGCAGAAGAAACTCAGTTAAAAGGAGCACAGAGCAGGTTGACACTGAGCCCAGCTGGGGCCCAACTCCCAAAGCACAGAGCGATGGCTCTCCAATCTGACATTCTGATTCAGTACATCTGAGGTGAAACCCTAAGATCGGCATTTTTTTAATAGGAAGCTCAGAAGATTCTGCAACAGATGGTCTGCAGACCACCCAGGGAAATGTGGCCATAGACTATTACATGAAAAGCTTTCAGAGAAACCAGGAATATTTAGCTGGGGAAAGCTAAGCTGTCTTCAAATATTTAAAATGTCTTCCTATTTGGGGAAAAAAAAAAAAGTTAAATAGAGTTTTTTAAAGCCGTTTTCTTTAAGACCCCAAGAGATAGAGAAATGAAATATGGGTTGAAAATGTAGAAAAATTGATTTGGCCTCAATTTAGAGAAGAATTTCTAACAGTCAAACTGGACTGCCTTGGAAAGCACTATTTCTAGATTCATCCTAGAATGACTGTCACTTAGCAAAGATATGATCAAGGGGATTCAAGTTTATGGTGAATAGATAGTTCCGTCTGCCGTGTCCCTTAAAATACAAATTCATTCAGAATAATAAAACTTATCACAGTTCTACATGTTTACCTCTACAGCAGAACAAAGAAAAATACAGCCAGACATTTGTGCACCATATTAACTAACCCAATTTCCTAAACCACCTCATCACATCTTGAATATTTTATACAAAGGAATCTTGAAGCTTGCTTTTAAGAAAATCTAACCCAAAGAGATAACAGGGTTGCCAAAATAAAATGTTGCTCAACCATTTATAGCTTTATAGTCTAGCATCTAAGCTAATCTAATCTAAGGATGGATACCTACATGGATAGATGGATAGGAATAGAGAGACAGAGAACCATTCACTACCAGCTAAGACAAACTAAGCATTCCCGACTCCATCTCTCTTTGAATACAGCTTTAAAACCTGGATAGAAGGTGCAGGAAGTGGTTACTTGAGGATTCTGAAAAGAATACAGCAGCAAGTGGACTGTATAGGACCAGAATTCAACGTACCATCAAACAGGCAGTTCACCAGTCTTATTCCCCGCTGGAGTTTCATGGCCTGAATTCAATATAGCCCAAGAACGAGGTGTCCTTGACACAGACAGAAATGAGGACAAGCATCCTAGTTCCGACTCAAGGAGTGCTAACAGGGTCTCCTAATGCTCATGAAGAGTGTGGAAGTCCCATTTTCTTTTATTTTCTCTTTTCTTTTCTTTTCTTTTCTTTCCTTTTCTTTTCTTTTCTTTTCTTTTTTTTCTTTTCTTTTCTTTTCTTTTCTTTTCTTTTCTTTTCTTTTCTTTTCTTTTCTTTCTTTTTTCTTTTCTTTTCGCTCCTTTCTCTAGCGCCTCAGCCAAGGGTGAGTGCAACCTAGAGCACTGATGGCAATGGCAGCAAGTGGATCCATCAGGGGCCCGTGACTTTGAGAAAAAAAAAACCTTCCCTTCCAAATAAAGGGGTTCTGGCCTTAAAATAAGTGGAGAAGTTCTAGTTACTTCCCCTTCCCCTCCATTCCCGCTCCTCCGTTTCTTGACTCCAGTGTGGGTACAGCCAAGGACAGTGTGCAGCACAGCAGGATATATTATATAGCCCCAGCTTTATGGTCAAGAGGACTGAAAATGGGGAGCTGAAAGTATTAGGGAGACAGCAGAGAGGGAAGAGCTTGAGAAAGCAACTCCCTGAAGTTGCACATGAACTCCTATGCTGACCTGAGCTGCATGTGCAAGGATCTGACCTGAACAGCACCCACCAACTGTGAAAACTAAATGACAGGATAGCCCCATCACAGCCACCCCCTACACACAGAGTCCCAGATTGGCTGCGTGCAGGACAGATTTGAACAGCACTGCGGCCGGATTTGAAAACCAAATCGACACTTGGAGCACGACCCAAAGAAGCCCTGTCAAAACGTATGGTTTGAATCCTATCAAGTTGATTGCTGCCGGAACAAAGAATACCAGCAACTGTGTTAGGCTTTCAACCAGAGCCAGGGATGCAAGGTGGTATTCAAAATGTCCACAACATAACTCGAAATTTCTCAGCAGACGTAGAACCAGGAAAATCCCAGCTTGCATAGGAAAAGACAATGTGAGGTGATACAGGTTTGGGAATTGTCTGATAGAAACTTTAAAGGTGTTATATAAAATTCTCCAGCAAGAAAGGGTGACACCCCTAACACAAATGCAAAGATAGACAATCTTGGCAAAGAAATAGAAGACATAAAGAAGAACTTAAAAGAAAACTTTGGAACTGTAAAATATAGTAACTAGAATAAAAACGTCGGCTTGGTCTCAATGGCAGAATGGAAGTAGCACAGGAGAGTCAGTAAACTTGAACATCAAAGAACAGACACTCATTTTGAAAGAAGGAAGAAAGGAAAGGGGAGGAAGGAAGGAAGGAAGGAAGGAAGGAAGGAAGGAAGGAAGGCCAATGGAAGGAAGGAAGGGAGGGAGAGAGGAAAACCAACAGAAGGAAGGAAAGAAGGGAAACCAACAGAAGGAAGAGAGAGGGAGGAAGGAAGGGAAAGGGAAGGGAGGGGAGGGGAGGGGAGGGGAGGGGAGGGGAGGGGAGAGAGAAGAGAAGAGAAGAGAAGAGAAGAGAAGAGAAGAGAAGAGAAGAGAAGAGAGAAGAAGAAGAGAAGAGAAGAGAAGAAGAGAAGAGAAGAGAAGAAAGAAGAGAAGAGAAGAAAAGAGAAGAAGAGAAAGAAGAGAAGAGAAGAGAAGAGGAAGAGAAGAGAAGAGAAGAGAAGAGAAGAGAAGAGAAGAGGAGAGAAGAGGAGAGAAGAAGAGAAAGAAGAGAAGAGAAGAGGAGAGAAGAGAAGAGAAGAAGAGAAAGAAGAGAAGAGAAGAGAAGAGAAGAGAAGAGAAGAAGAGAAGAGAAGAAAGAAGAGAAGAGAAGAAGAGAAGAGAAGAAAGAAGAGAAGAGAAGAAAAGAGAAGAAGAGAAGAGAAGAGAAGAGAAGAGAAGAGAAGAGAAGAGAAGAGGAGAGGAGAGAAGAGAAAGAAGAGGAGAGGAGAGGAGAGGAGAGGAGAGGAGAGGAGAGGAGAGAAGAGAAGAGAAGAGAAGAGAAGAGAAGAGAGAGAAGAGAAGAGAAGAGAAGAGAAGAGAAGAGAAGAGAAGAGAAGAGAAGAGAAGAGAAGAAAGAAGGAGCACCAGGGAACTGAGGGAAAACACCAGGTGGTCCAACACTTGTAACGTCATAGAACCAGGAGAAATAAAAAAGTGCATGTCTGGAAAACAATTTTTTTGAAGGCATAATGGCTGAAAAGTTTCCGACTTAGGTGAAAGAGCACCCACAAAGATCCTGCCAGCGGCCTTGGGCGGCGCAGCCGGAGGGCAGAGACCAAGGGACGGGGTCAGCCGGCTCCCTGCCCTGCGGGCTGCCAGAGGACACCCGCCCACGCCCCGCGCCCCGCGCCCCGCAGCGCCCCACGGCTGCCCCGGGATTGGCTGGCGCAGGCGCAGTGGCAGGTGCACGGTGCCGGGCGGCTCAGCAGGCGCGGGGGCTGCAAGCCCGGTGTCGAGTCCTCCAGCCGGCTTTCCCCGGAGCTTCAGGGCTGCAGACGGGGGCTCACCTCCGGGGCCCTGGCTGGGTTAGGTGCACGCCGCTGGGGGTTGCTACCAGGGTGGGGGGCAGAAAACTCCCTCGGTCTGAGGAGTCCGTTCCTCTCGCCCTCTGGCTCCTGGAAGTACCTGGGCCCAAGGTGGCTGCCCTGGGTGCTCTCCTGGCCTCAGTGGCTTTCCACCGCAGGGCTGAGGACGGCTCCCTGCAGCCTGCAACCACATCCCTCCAGAGCAATTGCCACAAAGGATACACGAAAAAAATAGGTGTTTGGGGGGAAAACTGCTAAATATGACAAAATAGTACTTCTTGAGTCTCTGGATAACGTTTTCACAGATGAGTGCTAAAGAAGTCACCTTGGGTTTTCTGTTTATAGATTATTTAAAGGGCTCTAACTTCTTTAATTATATCCCAAGTCACTTTCCCATCGCACTGCGGATGCGTATGGAAGAACGAGAATATTTTAAATGTGCTCAAGAAAATCATATTTTAGAAAGCTAAAGTGTCTCTAAATATATAGACTTTACAGATTTAAATAGGATTTTGGACTCTTCTGCCATTACTATCGTTAGTACTAACAGTGGGAAGGTGGCTATATGCTGAAAATACATATTCAGTCTTACATGTTAATCCTACATTCTGTATTATTTATTCAGCAGATACTTATTGAGCATTCCTCTAGCTCTGGCTTTGACAGTGAGGCAGGGAACAAATGGGGTAATGTCTCGTCTTCATCCTATCAGGGTGGATATTTGAATAAAATTTCATAGGCAAGCTGACAAGCGCAACTGTTCAATATTGTTTTGAATATGCAGGGTTTTTGCCTTTTTCTTAATTATTCTGTAAGTTGAGTTTGCCTATAGTGTGATCTTTACAACAAGATGGAGACTCGACTCATCACATTTCTTTTCAAATACCCTTCACACGGAAAAGTTTGGGGCCATTATACACTTCATGTTCAACTGAGGGATATTAAACATAACAATGTGGTTTAGGCATAAATAGCCCTACTCACTGAGCATAACACTCCCTGTGAAATTCTCACCTTGAAATATTTTGCAAATTTTTAAAACGTAGGCAAGTATGTCAGCTTTACAAAAAAAAAAAAAAAAAAAGCCAGATGTTGAATCCAGTCTCTTTACTCTGATTTGTGCTCTCCCAGTTGAAGTTAATAATTATAGCTTTAATTTTCTTCCTAAAGGTTTTATTTATTTATTCATGAGAGACACAGAGAGAGAGAGAGGCAGAGACATAGGCAGAGGGAGGAGCAGGCTCCATTAAGGGAGCCTGATGTGGGACTCGATCCCAGGACTCCAGAATTATGCCCTGAGCCAAAGGCAGATGCTCAACTGCTGAGCCACTCAGGTATCCCTAGCTTTAATTTCTTTTTAAGCAATTTTTTAACTTGACAAATTACGTGACTTGATTAGCACAATTTTGTCTTTTCCCAGTGGTTTATTGACTGTCACAGTTAACAACCTCAGGTCAGAAAAATAAAGCTAAATTTGTAAAGAAAATGAATTTTTTGTTGTTGTTGCCGTTCCTTCATTTTCTATCCTATTGGGTTAGCTGCAAGAAAAAAGCACTTGCTACAAATTCATTAGCTTGTGAACTTGGGAGGATTTTAGCTAAGTGTTTTGCACTTCCGCTCTGTGGTAGGAGTCATCATATTTACATGTTGGGCACTAGGCTTCAATTACCTCCTTTTCTCCTTTTTGTCTTCATCCTTTCCGCCATCATACAGGCTCTGACCCACCTTTGGTCAATTATCTTCCAGAATGTTTTCACCTGGTACTGAGAGTATGAGCATGCCATCATTTCTCAAATACATCCAGGTGTGGTTTATAACCAAGTGTAACAGACTAAGGCAATTCTATCATCACTATCACATGCAGTGTGCATGCGTCTGTTTATATGAGTCCAAGAATGCAAATAACCTTCACTTGGCAGAAACACAGTCAACTAATTAAAGCTGGTGGAAACTACAAAAATTCACCGAGTTCCAAAAATCATATAACCTCTCAGTTTGTTTTGAGGCATTTTTCCCTAACATTGGTTAAATAGCTATCATTTTTAACATTTGCATTCCTTCCACCCCCCCCCCAAGGGAGGATAGTACTATTGTAATTATACTACATTCTTCTGAGGTTCCATAACGAGCTATTATTTTGCTAATGGAATATTCAAGTAGTCTGTAGTAATTTATCAAATAGTCCTAAATCCCATTTTCTCAGTGTGAATCTTTTTGTTCACAGGTAAATTGATGTGTGGGGGGTTATCAAGGCTTTTTTGTAATTCAAATTATCCATTTCACCTCCCTTCGTTAAAAAAAAAAATACGTGCAATCTTAGAAGACTTTTTAGAAATATTTAGAATTAAAACTGTATGGACTCCGTGCAAGTGGCATTTTTTGCATTTTAATTTGTTTTATATTTTTTGCATTTTGATACCTATTTTTAAAAATGCATCTAAATTGAGGGGTGGCAGGCAAAAATGTAATTCAACTTCTTCCACACTACAGTCTGTTCTTTGTCTAACTACTAGCAGGAGAGCACTATTTTAAATGAGATCCAGTGACAGGAAACCATCTCAGCTCAAGCTCTCCCACTTGCCTTCATTCTAAAAGACAAGAATTTAAACTGGTACAGTTCTCATGGATATGGACACCACTTTTCAGCACAGAACTCTTGAACATATAATGGACTGTGCATATATTGATGAATATATAAGAGCCCTTGAGCAAGAAAACTATGCCAACAGACCGAAGTTGGAAGAAGGGTTTTAAACTATTTAAGCAGCAGCAACAACAAAGGCAAACAAATGCAAATTACTTGTAAAATTAATGAAGCAACTGACTTGGAGAGGGCCAGTTCTTGTCAAGATGGTGAAATGGCTTGTACAGCTGGCTCAGTTTCTTCAAATCAACCTTAAAGTTTATTTTGTCATATTGTCACTACAGGAAAATGTCTCTAAGAAATAACTAACAGGAGGCCCTGAGAAGGCTGAAGAATGTCTGAAATTGCCGCATGCAGAAAGGTTTAGGGTTTACATCCTCCCACAAGATTCGTATCTTCTTATGGACGTACTCCAAAGATGACCTTGGGAAGACAAAGTGGAGAAAAGCCTTCCAAATTTGGCACTTGCCTTCCCCTTACGTGGTCTGTGGACAACCTCACCTTCCCATTTGCCTGAAGTCTGCTATAGCAGCTCAGATCACTCAAGGGGGAACCCCTGAGAGAACACTGAAGCAGCACAGAGGCCCTGCCTGCATGATAAATTGTCAAAAACAGATGAAGATTGACCAGCTGCCCTTGAGCATTCACTGTCCCCCTCTTGCCCCTCAATACTCATTCCCTGATGAATGTCAACCTAGACAGACAGCCTCCTCCCATTGCTGTGTTACCATTAAAAAACTCCTGAATGACAGTTAACAGTCTGGAATCTATGAGGTTCTGTGGTTCCTGGACACTCTGCCCAAGGACTTACCACCCCGCACCTCTGTTTTTCCATTCCCTACAATTCATGTAGACCGAAGCCTGGCCTTTGGCCCTTGCTCCCAAACACATTTCCAGAAATTCAGGATCATCTTTTCTTTTCAGAGGCCCTGCAGAATGAAACAGAGTAGCTGATGCACCAGGAGAACAGGAACTCACCAAAATAACTAGATGTCAACACCTACGATTACCTAAAAGAGAAAGCACAAACTGGGTAGCATATACCACCTTAAGCAAAAATAGTAGAACTGACATATTAAGAACTAAAAACAGTGTGATAAATATAGAGATAGTAGACATATTAGCCCTATAAAAAAGAAAAATGATACAACAAAGTTCCAAGTGGGAATATGATGTATAAAAATTTAAACACTGTTTTCAGAATTAAAGAAAGAGGAAAGATCTTGGATTTAGAAGGACAGCTGGGTACCAAATAGGACTGTTAATGAAAAACTCACAACTAGACAGAGTACAATTAAATTTAAAAATATAAAAGACAAAGAGAAAATCTGAAATAGAAAGCAAAGGAAGAAAATAAGGCCCCAGCTGAAAACAACTTTAGAGGATGAAATCAAATTAGAAAAGAACACATCCAGAATATAATGGAAGAAATATGATAAGTAGAATGATCAAATATTGTGGTTAACAGTTATTTTTGGCAAAACCTGAGAGATAATCTAGAGAAAATTAAGAAGTATATATACAATAACCCAGAACTAAAAGTTAACATGATTCAATTTGATGAGGTAGCAAACCTGAGTAGTAAGACTGAATTAAGATATTTGTCTTATGAAGGAAAATGTCCGTTCGAAAGTTATGTTCATTACTTGTTTTGTCAGAAGAGAAAAATATACAAAATTCTCAAAACATATATACATATATGCATATATATACATGTGTGTATACATAATACAACTTAAAAATTCTGCAAGAATATAATCATAATTACATAATACAACTTAAAAATTTTGCTACAAGAATATAATCATATCCCCAAGAATATAATCTGTGGGGAAGGACACTGCCATCATAACAAAAAAATGCCATGTATACATTTTAAGCAGTAGCACAAATTACAATCTATCAAATAGAAAACATAAGTAGAGAAAAAGGATAAAAATATGTGAAGTTTACATGAAAAATAAGTACCAATATAATAGCAGTTATATTTATCTGGTAGTTATAGTTATCTATAAAACTGAGTTAAACATGAATTAATGGTATAGACTCTAATAATGCATACAATAAACAAAGATTCAATAATCTGTTGTATAAAAGAAAAAAAAAAGATGTATCAAGCAAATAGAACCAAAAGAGAACTGACAGAGTAATCTTATTACTTGACAAATATAATTTAATGCCAAGAAGATTCTAATCAACCCATAAAAGAAACACTAGAACAAGAAGATACATTTATCTAAGCCACATCCATTCATTTACGTATTGTCCATGGCTGCTTCCTCACAACAGTGGGATAGTTGTGTAGTTGTGGCACATTAAATGACTTGCAAACCCCAATGTATCTAGTCTCCAGTCTTTTACAGAAAAAGTTTATCAACTCTTGATATATGCAACTGAGTATTACACGTACTACACAGAGAGAAAGAAAGTGGAACAAAAATAATATTCTAAGACAACAAGAATTACACAAATCAGAGAACTAGTAAACAAGAACATTAAAAAAAGCTGTTATGTCTGTATTCCATACATTCAAGAAGCTAGAGGAAAGACGGTATGTTCAATGGAGACATGGTACAGATTTTTAAGAAACTAAATTGAACGTACACTGATAAAGACTACAATATCTGAGATGTGGAATTCACTGATGGGATTTATGGCTGATTAGACATTGCAGAAGAGTTTAGTGAAATTGAAAATATATCAATAAAAAGTATTTAATTTCTTTAATTTTTTTTTTTTTTATGATAGTCATACAGAGAGAGAGAGAGGCAGAGACATAGGCACAGGGAGAAGCAGGCTCCATGCACCAGGAGCCCGACGTGGGATTCGATCCCAGGTCTCCAGGATCGTGCCCTGGGCCAAAGGCAGGCGCCAAACTGCTGCACCACCCAGGGATCCCTTAATTTCTTTTTTAAATGTAGAAGATTAGAGGCTAAAGAATTATGGCCACAGCGTCAGTAAGCACAAGAACAAATAAACACTTGATTGGAATTGCTAAAAAACAGGAAACCAGGAGTACAGAGAATATTTGAAGAAATAACAGGCACATTTTTTCTGAATTTCCTGAAAACCATATATCCCAAGATCCAAAAACTCAAAAAAAACCCCAAGTGCAAGTAACATGAAAAAAACTTTACCAAGTCACATCAGAATGAGATTGCTTAAAATCAGAGATAAAGAAAAATCTTACAAGTACCCAGAGGTAGAAAAAAGTACAGTTCATATAAAAGAACGTGTCATGGCAGATTTCTCGTTGGATATAATGCAAGCCAGACATACTAAAAGAGAAACTCTCAACTTATAGTTATTCACCCATTGACAATATCTTTCAAAAACAAATATTAAATAAAGACTTTTCAAATATATGAAACCTGTGGCCAATAAAGAACTTTGGGAATAATAACTATATAGGTAAATACAAAGCTTTGTAAGAAAATTATTTAAATATCTTTTAAAAAGGGCCTATTTAAAGAAAAATTAATAACTGTGTAATATGGTTTATAACATATGTCAAAGCAAAATCTATAGTTACAATAGCTCAAAAGCTCAGAGGAGAAAAATGGAAATATACCGTTTTAAGTTTCTTAGAGTATACATGAATTTGTGTCATATCACTTAAAGGTAGACTCTGATAAGTTAAAGATGTATACTCATAGACCCTAAAGTAAGCACTAAGATTAAGAGTTATAACTAATGCTCCATCCAAAAAAAGAAATAATATGAAATCATAAATTATACTCAATTAAAAAGAAAGCAGAAAAGAAAAAGTAACAAAGGGAAAACAGGACAAATAGAAAACAAATGGCAGGATAATAGATTATCAATAATCACATCAAATCTAAATGGTTTAAACCCCAGTAAAAAGACAGGGATTGTATTTTATAAATTTATATGATTAATATAACACAAACATATATACACTTATACGTACACACACACACAGAGAGAGAGAGAGAGAGAGAGAACACAATATATTTATAAGTTGCTCAAAAGAAATCCATTCTATAAAGAAATACGTTAAAAGCAAAAATATAGGAAAGGTTGCAATATACATGAAATATATAAAAATAAATGGTCAATATATGAAAATATGTTTTTCTGTTATACATGAACAAAAACTTGGCTAGAAATGGAACTCTTTAGCTTATGTTATAGCTCTGTTCTGTATGAACTGCTGACCTGGAATTAGTTTAGCGACCATATATTTGCCTGCTGATGTGTTTTTCTTGGCCTGTGGAGTATTAACAGAAAATGTGAATTTGTCGATGACTTTATAATCTGGAGATTTCACATAAAAATTCACAATCCTGGCTTTTCTCAAAAGGCTAAAATGGTTGGCAGCCCTGGATATAGTTCTTACATAGCAATACAGAACTAGAGTGCAGTGGTTCCTTCTGCCCCTCATCTGAACCTGTACTCTCCAATTCACCCTAGCACTCTTTTGCATTACCTGTCTCACTTTTATCAGCAATTGGACAACTGGGATTGTGAGCCTTGATGTTGCTTGATTGGTTCCTAGAATTTTGTGTTACTGAAAAAAAAAACTGTGAAACAATTCTGGTTTTTGTTGTTTGGTTTGTTGCAACTTCTTTTTTAATGCTTTGTCTAAATTAAGAGTTCTTTAAAAGCTGAAATAACAGGGGAGCCTGGGTGGCTCAGTGGTTGAGCATCTGCCTTTGGCTCAAGGCATGATCCAGGGTCCTGGGATTGAACCCTGCATCAGGCTCCCCACAGAGAGCCTGCTTCTCCCTCTGTGTAGTCTCTGCCTCTGTGTGTGTGTGTCTCTCGTGAATAAATCAATAAGATCTTAAAAAAAAAAAGTTGAAATGACAAATATACAAAAAAGAAAACAAAACTATACAAACTGATGTTTAATTATTTTTCTCCATTTACTTGTCTGGCACATAATTTGTTTTACATACTGAAGTATTAAGCTTAGTAAGTTTGGCTTCCATTATAATTTATTTATTACTTTTATTTCTTTATTATAAACCCAGTTAAGTATATGTTAAGGATGTTTCTGACTTTAATATCTATCGTCTTTTCTATCATTGTTTCTGATATAGGAAAGACATTAGAGTTTAAAGCTGATAGCCAATAAAGAATTCTTGAGAGATCTTTGGTGCAAAAGGGTGGTTTTATTAAAGGTCAGGGACAGAACCTGTGGGCAGAGAGAGCTGCACTGGGATCATGAGGAGTGACCCATTATGTATTTTCAAATTGGGAAGGGGTTAGGGAGAGCATTATGTCTCTAAGAAATTTGGAAGCAAGGTTTCTAGGACCTTGAGGGGGCTGGCTCCTGCTGGGAGAAGGTCATTTATTGCTGTCTAATAAAACTTTAGTCATAAGACCTTTCCCATGTATATCAGTGGGTCATATGCTTGGGGAATGATTGCCAACATATATCTTATTAGAGTTTAGAAATAAAGGAATTTTTATATGTTAAAGTAGACTTACAGGATCCTGGGGGTTGGGCTAAGATTTCCTTTTGCCCTCAGCAAAGTATTAACATCAAGGCATCCTAGAAGAATGTCACTCTGCCTGTTTCAAGGACTTGTCAGTGGGCTGTTGGTAGTAAGGTAATTGAATCATTTTTCTGCTGTCTTTCTTTCTCACATCAGTTTCCATTTCCGTGTTTCTTTTTCTTCTGGGTTCTAAGCCACTCAAGATTTTATTCATTATTAAAAGTTCAATTTTCTGTAATGTTCTTATAGTTTATTGTTTCTAATAATTTTAATTGTGTGATTACAGTTTAGTTTTTGAACATTTTAATTTTATTAAGCACTGAACTATATACCAAACACCATTTAAACATTGTTTTTAAAAAGGTTGCATTTACTTATTCATGAAAGACACAGAGAGAGGCAGAGACACAGGCAGAGGAAGAAGCAGGCTCCCTGTGAGGAGCCTGATGTGGAACTTGATCCCAGGACCACACCCTGAGCCAAAGGCAGACACTCAACCACTGAGCCACCCAGGTGCCCCCCATTTAAACATTTTGAATATATCATCTCAATGATTTTTTTCACAAAAATCTTATGAAAAAAATTTACTATTATTATCCCTTCTAAAGGTGGAAATAATGAGGCTTTCAGAGATTAAGTAACTTTTCTAAGATAAAAGAGGTAGAAAATGGAGGAACTAGGATGTATAATTAGGCTTTTTTCTTTTTAATCCAAAGCCAATGCTCTTATTTAATAAGCTACATGCCAAACTTTATCTCTAAATTGTAAAATAAATATTCCAACATCTGGATCTAAAGGGTTATCCACACCCATGTTGGCCTCAGTAGTATTTCACTGCCGAGGAATATTGGGCAGAAATGCATTGAAGTCTGAAGTGGGGCCAAAGGGTAGAACAATGTGTTTGGCTTCCATGTGGAGGAGCTTTCACAAAACAGAAAAGTGCACCTGTGACTCCATGTAGTGGTGTAGATGGAAATCCCACACTTTACTAATCCAAGTGGCTTTGCAATTCTGCCTCCAGGCTAAAGCTTTCCCTCCTGGACTCTCCACCTTTTCTGCCTGACACATTTTGGACCAATACTGTGGAAACTGCATCTCTTTCCCTGTTTTCAGGAGCCTTGTAATGGAAAGACTGCAGAGGGAGAATCAAGAATTGCTGGCTGCCAAACAGGCAGCCAGAATGCCCTCTTTTCACATCCAAAAAAGATGAAGCTGGTAGTTGTGTTTGCCCTGATGTGCCTAAAACCTGGTGTGGGCCAACAGCCTTTTTTAAACCATACACGTAGGCAAGGTACCTTTTGATGCTAACTTCATCTGGTCTTTGAAGAGCCAATTTCTATTAACTACTACTATCTTATCTTTTCCATCTTATTATCTCAGAAGGATAGTACAGAAAAAGATATATATAAGTTGTACAAATTACCTATATTATATCCAAATGCTATTTGTACTTTTCTTTAAAAATACCCACCTTTTAAAAAAGATTTTTTTTGAGAGAAAGAAAGAGAGAAGAGAACAAGACAGAGAGAGAGAGAGAGAGAGAAAGCACAAGCAGGGGAAGGGGCAGGGAGGAAAGCAGACTCTCTGCTGAAGAGGGAGCCCAATGCAGGGCTGGACCCCAGGACCCCAACCTCAGTGGAAAGCAGCTGCTTAAATGACTGAGCCATGCAGGTGCCCCAATATTCACTTTATTTCCCAACATCTTTAAGACCAGGTATAATTCTGATGGGATAAACTGATATCTTTTTCATGATCAAGATTTGATGACTTCCAACCTTCCAGATTCTATTTCATATCCATAATGCATGTTAGTTTAATGAACGGCTTTATGGAAATGACAATAGCTAAATTATAAAATCTGTTAAAAATCCATTCTGCCATGGTCTAGTTCTTCTTTATATGATTTAGGGAGGGTAGAGCAAGTAGGAACAGAAACGGACAGAGTGTGAAATTTAGGCGAAATTTGTGGGCTAAAGCTTGAAATTAAAATTCCAACTAAAGCTCAGTTTAAAAAAACAAAACCAAACTGAACCTCGAATGGGATTTTTTGTGTGCATATGTATGTGCTTGTGTGTGTTCGCTGTGGCCCACGAACATTCTATGAATTAGCTCATTGGCCATGACTGCAATATTTCTTAAAGAAAGAATGGGTAGCTTGTTAGCATGATCTCATCCATCCTCAAGGAGCAGGAGGTGGTTTATGAGCAAAGGCTTTTAACAATAATAATTTTGCTGCAGAGAGGAAGTGTTGCCCAATGCTTAGAATCAGCTGCTTGGATTCTATTTCTGGATCCATCAGCTTTTTTTAAGGAGGTTTTAGACAGGTCACATTTTCTTAGGACTACTGTTTCTATATCTGCCTTTGATTGGCATACTAAGAGTTTCCATTTTATTACTTTATGGATATTTTGTGAGTTTTAAAAACTTTAGGTGAAATAATCTGCAAAAATGCTTTAGAGTCACTGGAGAACCTCCAAACAAAGGAGGAAGTGTTACTTCTCTGGAGAAAATGTAATATCTTTTCATAGCAAGTGTTGTGTGGTCTTTCATTCTTTTTTTTTTTTTTTTTTCTTTTTAATGGAAAGGCTCAGCAGTGCCAAGTAAATTCTATAAACTTTCTCTCCAAAATTGCCACTTAGCAGCACCTTACCAGAAGCCATAGGAGTTTTACATAACTGCATTATTAGTTATGTTTTGTGACAAATGCATTTTCTTATTTTCTCACTATATTTTGAAAGAGAAAAATCACCAGGGGGACAGAAATTTGGGAAACATTTCTGGAGCAATAGGTGTCGTATATTTTGGAAATGTACTTGTGAGAACAAGCCCACTCTTTCCTATAACATGCTCTGGGTGGGTAAGTGTGCAGAAGCCTGTGATAACATTGTTTATGTGATTGGGACCAAAGAGGAAGCATAGGTGTTTGAGACTTAGCTTTAGGGAAAATGGCTGAGCTAATGGTTTGCAAGTGTCTAGAAGCCAAGACACTCTGCCAAACGCAGAGTTAACTCATTGGCCCAAGATTGCCCAGCTAGAGCACTAGTACTCTAACCCAATATTCTGATTCTCCAAAATAGTAATTAATGTTCTACCCTTGATTCTCATCGAGGGAATGGAGCGGGGGCAGTTTTCATACATTTCATGTTCCCTACCTGGCTCATCTGAAAAGTTTGATAAGCAATGTCCCACCAGTTGAGAATTACTGACAGAGTCAGCCGTTGTGATGCATGGCTTCCCTCCAGTGTATTAGGATAGAACATAGCTTGCCAACCACAGAATATGGCTTTTTTTGTGGATTTTTTCTTTTTTTTTTATGTAAATGATAAAGCTATATCATGAACATGAAATACTTATCTTTATTTTCTCAAGTAAGCAGTTTTCTTTTAATACTCCCAGATACTCTGACAATGTTTAGCCCCACTCAGAGTTGAAATTTGGCTGCTGTTTCTATGCCCTGATAATAGCCCTAGCCATCCTCCGTTGCCTATATGTAAAACTAACATTCCCCAGGCCTAATTCCCTTCACTGCTGGTGCTCTGAATTTTTCGCTAATGTACATTTTAACTGAAAACACATGACATTGGAGAGATTAAAACGTTTCTAAAACATAACCAAGACACATTTCATACTCAATTTTCCTCTGAACCTTATTCCAATGAGATTGTCTTATGGTTGCAAATGTTGAACCTCACAGTGGCATCTATGTTTTGGCATAAATTTGGAGAGAGAAATAAAATGGGCTCCTTTTCTCATGAAAATCTCCTATCAGCCTCAGAGGAAGAAACGGGGAACTGTACCTTAATTTTGTTGCAAATCCTTTCCTGCCTTCCAGACTTCAATATCAATATGTCACACTAAATCATTTCATTAAGTACTTCATCTCCTCTGTAACCTGCTTGTCTTTGAGGACAAACTTTAGATCTGCCATGTACACGTCGGCAATATTTCGACTCAAAGGACACCTGCTGACTCTTAACTGGAAAGCTGTGTGCATTCTTTTCCTCTCCCCTTCATAAATATATATTGCAATTGCCACTGTTATTAAAAAAAAATTATCCTTTGGTCCTTAGTGATCTACCATGCTCTACTCTCCCTTCATTCTTAAACTGACCTTGTTCCCTCAGAAAGACAAGAAGACAACCTTAAATGACAACGAGACAAATTTCATTTTGTTGGGAACTGCCTTTTCAATTATTTCTCTCCTCTCGATTTCTCCTTGCTGGCCTGGTCCAAGCTGTTACTTTGACAGGGGTCTCTAACCTCTAAATTAAAATATGCAAATTGTTATGCTTCCCGCACTAGGACCAGTATAGCCTACGCATTGTAATTGCAAAAGATCGCTCCGTTCCGTTTTCCAGCAGAAGAATATAGTTACCTACTTCTTCCATTTCCTGTTATGAGAAAAATAATACCCTGCAGATGGATACATTAGAAGCAATACATTTATGCATCAGTGTATTTCTATTTTAAAAATGAAAGATGATTCTCTGTGACCCACATTCTGCCACAAGGAAAATATGTCCAAATATATCCAAAGACTTTCAAAGACTCAGTGGATATATTTTTAAAGTTTTGATACTGAGACCTAGTCTACCTCCATCTGAAACCTAACTATGCTTTTAAGTATTTAATTTTTATTTAATAGACTTGAAATGCAGAATACTTACTGAGGTGGATTTTTCTTTAAGTTCTTCCCCTGGTAAATTCTTGGAATTGGGATGCTTCTCTACTCACCTGATCATTCAGTACTGTTCCAGGCCAATGAGCAAATCCCTTTCAAGACTATCCTACATACTGTTTGCCTGTATGTACAGATACAGTATTTTTCTAATATATTTTATAGGTTGTCTCTCAATCCCATAATAAAATCAGCTTTATAAATACCCTCTCTGAAGACAAACAGTATTTACAAAAATTGCTTAAGGCCTAAATCTATGATGATATAATATTTGCCATAGTTCTCAAGAATTTCTAAGTGATCACAAAATGTCTCCTGAGCTTTGTGATTCTTTCCAGGTTGTCTTGGAATTTTGGGGTGAAAGCCTATTTGGAAACCACTGAATGAGAGTCATCTATATATAGGAGAAATTGTAAAAATAAATAAAACCATTGGAAAATCAAAAGTTTATTTATTCATTTGAGATAGATTTGATATTTTCTATTTATTTATTCCATCAAAATTTGATTGTCAGATTGGTTTAAAGTGAAATTTTAATACTAAAACATTTATTGAAAGGAAGAAAACATCGAGTAATCAGAAGTAACCCATCTTGAGTCTAAAATTTTACACAGTGTAAACCACAGGGAGAGAGAGATGAACTCTAAATTAAATGTGAAGACATCAAATGCCAAGTCCCATCTCTGCTGGTAAGGAGTAATATAGATATGGGATAAATAACTGGTCTAGACCTTATTTTCCAGATCAATTAAATTCCACACTCTATGTCAGTGAACTTTAGAGTCGAGAGGACTCTGATCACCTCATCAGCCCCTTGGTTTAAACAGGATAACAGGATAAATTATGTGACAATTAGCATTTCATCAGCTTCCAGAAAAGCAGGCTGAAAATCCAAGTCATTTATTCTTTCGTTTAATGAACACTGCACTGAGGAATGATAGGTTGGGGAAACCATTTGAGGCTACGTGAAGGTGGTAGGTGTGCAGGCGATAAGTGTTGATGTACCAAAATCCAAGGCAATTTGGAGATTGGCATGGGTTCCCCCAGTCTTCTCTCAATTCCTGAATGCTGTGGAGTTAGGATCTATCTCTAGTACTCAGTCTTTGCTCTCATTGAGTTGGCCTTCCTCTCCAAGAAACTGTAAAAAGTCACCCCCAATCACTTTGTTCCACCAGAGAGCAAGTAGTTGTTAGATTTTACCAAGAAGGGAACAGAAGCAAAAGGGCCCAATTTTCTTTTGTTTTCTTCCTCTCAACAATATTCTTAGATGTTTAGGTCTGACATTATGTAGCAGATTTCCTGGTGTTTCCCTCTTCTGCTGAGAACACGTGGTCGTTTGACTGTGGTAGAAAGCCAACTGGATAAGAATTTAACAGAGACTGGGCTCCTGAAGGCTGGATGACTTGGAGACCCCAAGCTCTTACCCGTAAACTCAACATATGCTTGCCTCTGTGTGTGTGTGTGAGTATGCATGTGCCCATGGATTTAATATTTGTGAAGCAAGGAGTTTTTGTTTGGCAAAACCCTAAGCTCTGTTAAAAGTAGTAAAAAAAAATCTATGGCAGCAGGTACAACATAGGAAAGTACACAAACTCAGAATAGAAAGAAACTCAGAGGAAAATATGTGTTTCTTTATCAATCGAAATCATTTTGTAGGAACAAAAGATGGTCAAATGTGCTAGAAAACAATGTTTTGTGTCAGGCAGAGAGAAGCTAACATTCCGCAAGGAGACACCCAATTTTAGGAAAACTAGACTGTATATGGATGTATGCATGTGTATGCATGCTAAAATCTAAAATTAGTTTCTAAAGACCAATGTAAAAAAATGTGCATGCATGCTAGAGTTTTGGTGGTTTTTCCCCTTGTGTGAGAGGTTGAAGGGTAAATGATAAACTTTTGCAAACTAAAACAAAAATATGGAAGAAAATTTCCCCTGGTCTCTTAGAGAGTACTGAAGAATATCAGTTCTGGAATCATAAGGCCCTCTTTTTTAACTTTTCTTGCTTATCGGGGGAATATAAATAAAGAAATATAACATTACAAATCAACCATTATAACTCTGAATGTCTAAGATTACTAAAAATATTATAAAATAAATTATTTTGTCCTCTTCCTTTTGTCTTTTCTCTTGAGTCACTGTCTTTGAATTTCTCCCAATACCAATTCGAATCCTACATTTCATCTTTAGAAACTAATGGAGTTCTGGTGGCACCAAGATAGCAACAAAGGTCATTCCTGATTTCAGTCTGCCTCATAAGAGTATGGAAATACAATATACCAAAATTTATGGCATGCAGAAAAAGCAGTAGAAAGAGGGAGACATGTACCTCTACATGCATACATCAAGAACATAGAAAGACCTCAAGTAACCAACCTAACATCGCACCTAAAGGGAGTAGGAAAAGATGAACAAACTTAGCCAAAAGTTAGTAGAAGGACAACAGAATAATTAAAGCAGAAATAAATGAAACTGAGAATAGGAAAACAATAACTTAACAAAACTAGGAGTTGCTTCTTTGAAAAGAGAAAAAAAAAAGAAAAATCTTTAGCTAGACTGACCCCAAAATAAATAAATAATAAAAGAGAGAGAGAGAGAGAACCCAAATAAATAAAATTATAAGTTAAAGAGGAGCAATTACAACTGATACCACAGAAATAGAAAGGACCATAAAAGACTTCAACCACTTCATACCAACAAACTGGACAACCTAGAAGAGATGGAGAAATCCCTAAAAATATGCAACCTATCAAGTCTGAAACAGGAAGAAGAAATCTAAACAGAATAGTCATGAGTAATAAAATTGAATCAGTAACCAAAAATCTCCCAAAAAAGAAAAACACTGCACCCGATGGCTTTACCAATAAATTTTACCAAACAATTTAAAAAAGAATTCATGCCAGTTCTTCTCAAAAACTTCAAAGAATGGAAGAGGTGGGAATACTTCCCAGGTCATTTTACCGAAGCCAGAGAAGGACAGTACCAAAAAGGAAAACTATTGGCCAATATCCCTGATGAATATGGATGTAAACATTCTGAACAAAATACTAGCAAGCCAAATTCAGCAGCACAGGATAGGAGAATTAGGGAGGAAAATGATTTAGATTTGTGGAATCTTGCTAAGATTATTATGTTTAGAAAAGGTCTTTGAAGGAAAATTATCAGGATCATTGTGCATAAAAGCACTATCAATATTTTGGTAAATCTAAGCCTTACTGTACTTTATTGGCTTTATTTAGTCCAATAGAGATATCTTCAGGCACTACCATCATCAAATATGAGCTTGATAATGCCTGAGAGTTGTTAGTATGAACTTTCTGATGATAGTTTCTCCATGAGCAAGGTGATGCGATGGCAGGCATGGGTGTGTGTGGGAAGAGTGTTCCACCAAAGTAGGGAGGAAAGGCAGACGGTTCGAGCATTTACAGTTTGGGGTATGTTGATCTTGGAAAAATATTAGGAGGATTGGCTTTGAGTAGTGTCATTTTAAAAATAATTTACCAGTAGGATATACATGTATGTAGTAGCGAAATAATGTGTGCTAATATTTTAGCCTAAGAAAAATAAAGCCAATAAGATCCTCCCAAAAATTCAGTTAGTATTGGTATTATTCACCCAATGGGCAAAGCAGGCATAATTAAGAGACATTAACATGCAAAGCCTTTTATATTTCTCTTTTATGGGAGTTTATTTCTTTCTGACACACTCGCAGTATGCAAGTGGTTACTTATTGGAGAATCTCCCACACAATGGAGAGGAGAAATAGGAAAGAACCATCCCTCCAGGAGGCATCTCACCTCTCTGCTGGATGGTGATCAGAATCTAGTCACACGGCACTCCCAGCTGTACGAGAAGCTAGAAAACATTCTTATCTGGGTGGCTGTGCATTCAGGGGAACTGAGAAACTTGCTTATCAGGTTAAGAAGAAGGGAAATTGGTAGACAACCAGCAGTGTCTGCCACTTCACATTCAATTGATTTTTATAGAATAAGCGGATGCTGTTTATGTGACATTTGCTTAAAACCCAGAACAGTAACATTGGGTGAATTCCCAACCGAATCAGAATAGTGTTTCTAAGCTAGTATTATATAGTTTTAGTAAATATTTGCATTAAGTATCATTGATAGGAGAACATAACTCACAAATACTCTTTTTCTGATCACCAATATATATTTTCTTCTTTCTTCAGGACCACTTAATGTGGCTCTGTAGTTAAGGAGGAAACAAAATAAGCACACCAAAGTTTGTCTGAAAATATTAAGGGAACTCCATATACATACCTATTCTGAGACATATAGTAAGGAAAAGAAACCAATATTCCATTACCTGTTCCTACCCCTGGAATGTCTCCACAATTCTCTTTTAACCTTTCCAGGCCTACTGAATCAGTTCTCATTGAAACTACTTGGCACACCCTTACTTTCCTAAGAGTTTAAGGAGACTGTCAACTCCAACCACTATACCACAGCTCTATCTACATTTTGCAACATCTAGCAAGGCTGTGGTTGCTTAATTAATTCAGAGCAATGGTACCAATAATTAAATACCATGTACAAATCCTCTTTAAGAAAAGTAGCAATGGGACACCTGGGCGGCTCAGCAGTTGAGCCTCTGCCTTTGGCTCAGGGCATGATCTCCATCCAGTTTCCTGCAAGGAGTCTGCTTCTCCCTCTGCCTATGTCTCTGCCTCTCTCTCTCTGTGTGTGTGTCTCTCATGAATAAATAATAAAAAAAAATCTTTAAAAAAAAGTACCAGTAAGTGATTTTGTTTTTCCTCCACCAAACCTTGTTTAAATTACCTATGTTCATTTTCTAGTGTGTTAGCTGGCCTTAATTGAAATTCAGTTTTACTATAGCTTAATGATTACCTACACATTATGCACCACTCTGCCAAAGGCTCTCAAATACACTTATTTATATGCGGCCTTTGGGCTTCCCAAAACTATTATAAAAGCAAGCTGACCTAGAGACGTTCGTGTTTTCTCTAAGGGACTGAAATGTCTGCTTTATATAACTAATATTATAGGCAACGATTTATTAAAGTTTTGAAGTAGATAGAGCAAGCATCAAAATTCAAAGGATCATAGAAAATCATAAAGGCACATAACATAAAAGTTGATCAAATTTTAATTTAAAAGTATCCTATGCAATTTTAATTAACCTATTGTTTCTAATGCTACGTATAGTTAAATCATTTTTGATGTTGTTGGTGTGTTTTAGCGACATTATTAGTTTCTCATGTTTCTTTTCCTCTATTCACATACTCAATCCACCCCGTTGAAGTAATTAGCATAATCACCAACATTATAAGATCATTTTCCTCACTCCAAATAAATGACCATCAAACTCATGCCTTACTCTTTATATTCAGAAATGCTTAAATAGTTCATTATTACCCAAATGACTATGGGGAAATGCTGTGCATAAGATGAAAGGAATAATGACTCATGCCCCCCACAAAGAAGATGAAACTCTCCCACATAAGAATTAATTCACTGTAAGATATCTGAGTATCAGGATGATAATTGAAAGGACTAAAAATAAAATTGAATGCAATAGGTGATCTAAAGGTCATGAGACTTGTTACTAAACAATTAGATTTTTAAAAATTTTGATAGGTTTTATAAATATTACCATGGCTTGTATTGTGAATGCAGATTACTTTTAAATGGAATTTTCTTGTATCTAAATGCATATCTAATGAAAATACTTCATACACTGCAAGCTTTCCCCTCTATCATATCAAATAATTATATTGATAAAAAGCTAAAGGTCATGAGACTTATATCACAAACAGAAGATTTTTTTTTAATTTTGGTAAGTTTTATAAATGTGACTATTGCTTCTGTTTGGAATTCAGAACAACTTTTAAATGGTGTTTTATCTATCTGCATGTACGTCTAATGAAATTATTTAGTATGTTATGGCTTTACATTTCTTAGAGTAAATCTAAAAAGAATCTGAAACAATAATAGGCATTCAATTATGCAACAAAAATATTTTCTGCTGGTAACAGGTTTGATGGATTTTCAATTCTAAAACTATAGTATCTGAAACAAGTAAGGGGAAATTAGGACATATAATAATATCATCTTCGTTTATAAACAAATTTGCTTATAGGGATACATATTGATTTGCATGGCATCACACAATGGATTAATGATACTGGGTCATAACAATTTAGATTTCTTGATCTTGAACCTGGAGCCCAGGTCTAAGCAAAAGTGTGAAGAAGGGGGTTTACTCATAGCATATTTTCTTTTTTGTGCACAACCCTTTGTTTTCTTTTCAAATACCTTCCATGTCCATGTTTGCCCCTAGCATCCTGGTACCCAGGACTAATGTGCATCTGTTAAGCTGTAAGCCTTTTATGGTTGGCATCCAATGATAGGTCGGTGCCTACAGCATAATTTGAAACTCACCCATGGTGCATACTGTCTAAGCTAAGCCACTCCTTTCATAGGACACTTTCCTAACAGAACTCAATGACAACTTATCTCTTCCTCTTGAGTGTCTGCTCCCCTTCAAATTCTTACAGTCCCAGAGAATCTTATACAAAACCAGGGTCCCTTTGGTTTCACTTTGGCCAATATAAATTTCTGAGGTGAGTCTTTCACTTACCTTTAATTTCTGTAGTGGTGTCTGTCAGGGACTACTGTTCACTGTTCAGATCAACTTGGGTACCAAACATCTTTAGATATTGTCACGAACCTTCCAATCATTATAGATATGCAAGGTTTTTGTGACAGTTTTCCCAGCTAATGGCTTTGAAGCATCTTGAAAAATGAAGACTTTTTCCTAATTTGCTGAAATGGTCAATAAACATAATTTATTTTTTTATTTTTTATTTAATAATTTATTTAATAATAATTTAATAATTATTAAACATAATTTCCATATGGTCAATAATACAACAAAAAGCACTCAACATCATTTGTCATTAAAGAAAAACAAGTGCAGGGTGCCTGGGTAGCTCAGTCAGTTAAATACCTGTCTTCAGCCCAGGTCACAATCTCAGAGTCCTGGGATCCAGCCTTGTGTCAGGCTCCCTGCTCAGTGAGGAGTCTGTTTCTCCCTCTACCCCTCACCCCTGCTCATGCCTTCCCTGTTTCTCAAATAAATAAATAAAATCTTTTAAAAAGAAAAGCAAGTGCAAAATATGATACTACTAAACTTTGACAAAAATGCCTAAAATTAAAATAATTTAGAGCAAATTAGACTCATATGTGGTACACCTTCATGAAAATACTTCAATAAATTCTTGGCAGTATAAATCTGGACACACATATACCCACTAATGCCAGCTGTGGATATACCTGACAGAAAGGCATATACACGGACTCTAACAAAACAGTAAAAAAAAAAAAAAAAATTCATAGCACACTTCATTAAAAGCAAACTCTGGTATAAAAACAGTATCTACAGTAAATGGATAAAAAAAGTGTGATAATGGATAATGGAATAGTATCTACCAAGAAAAAAGAGCAAATATTGCTACAAGCAGAAAATATGGATAAATATTGAGAAGACCAGTCATAAAAGAGTGAATACTACATTATTCCACTTATATGAAGTGAAAAAGCAGGCAAAATGAATCTATACTTGTCTTTGAAGTTGAATGACAGGAAGTCTTGATCTGAGTAGTAGGTGAAAAGGGGTGTTTGCTGCATAAAAGCTGACTGGTTGCCTAGTCATAAGGTAGCACTGGGATGCCATGTTTTTGTTTTTGTTTTTGTTTTTGTTTTTGTTTTTGTTTTTGTTTTTAAAAGGAAGTCTACATCACCCAGGTACACAAGAGTCAGATGGGCAAACAGAATGCCAATTCATTCATTTAAATTAATAAATATAGCGGTTTCATGGACAATGCTTGTGTCAACATAATCAACACATTTACACCATGAAAACAATCCCCCATGGAAGGCAATATTACGCAAATACAAGAACAATGACTGTTGACTAATATCCTTTCGCTTCACAACGCACAGAACCTTTACCATGCTAAGTATGGAGAGCAAGTTTGTTCATTCAATGACACTATTTCAATTTTGGTACTCAAACACACATTTTGTCAAGTTCATTTAACAGCTCTCCTTTGGCCACAGACACAATTTGGCATATAAAGCAGCTTGAATGAAGAACTCCAAGCCACTTAGGACTAGTGATTCTCAAAGAAAGTCAAGAACTGACATTATCTTATTTTACAAGTAGTAAACCCAAGTTTAAAGACATTAAAACTTAATCCAAGTCATGTTTATTTTGATGCTACAGACAAAACCAGAAGAGGATTCAGGATGCAGGGCTTTGATTTGGAGGGGCTGCTCTCATTCATTCAAGAGCTATTTGTCAAGAATCAGCTTTTCTGTGGCCAACTGTTGCCTTCTGTGCCAGAGACAAAGCTTCATTGGAAAAGTCTTTGCCCTCAAAGTGATTACATTCTCTGGCAAAGACAGACAGACCATCCATCTGCAGACAAAAAAATTTCACTGAGGGATGCCTGGGTGGCCCAGTGGTTGAGCGTCTCCCTTCAGCTCAGACCATGATCCCGGGGTCCTAGGACTGAGTCCCATCGAACTCCCCAAAGGAAGCCTGTTCCTCGTCTGCCTATGTCTCTGCCTTTCTGTGCGTGTCTGTCATGAACAAATAAAATTTTAAAAATCTTAAAAAGCAAGAAAATTCCACTTAATGGTGAGTGCTCTGAAGAAAGCATAATTCAATATTAGGGATAAAGGCTGATGAGAATTGCATACACAACTGGATACATATACAGCATGGAGGGGTCCAAAGAAGAGCTTCGGGGCAAAGGAGAGGGAAAGCACAAAGACCCTGAGGCAAGAACAAGGTTGGTACATTTGGGGAGCACCAAGGGGTTCAGCATGGCCAGCGTTTGGTACAAGGAAGGGTGGGAGCAAGTGAGGTGGAAGAGGCAGGCAGGGGCCAGATCGTGTTAGGCCTCCAAACCCATAATGAGGGGCTTGGGTTTTCAAGCAAAACGAGAAAACATTTGTAAGGCTTTAAGTAAAACAAACACAATGCTGATGCCTTGAGAAGAGTACGCTGGCACATTGTGTAGAACATTACTTCCATATTGAGGAAAGTTGGAAGTGAAATACCTTTCGAGCACCAGCACACTTCCTTTCCAATGGATAAAACATTCTCTGAAATGTTTTATAGTAACACCCAGCTCAGTGAATTTTCCTTCACATCATGCATGCAGTTGATTCCTTGGAATTTTATCATTGCTAATGTCACTGCTGCTTTCACAGAAATCTAAGGAATATCTAAGTAAAGGGCAGTCTTATGTAAGGGTTGTCTAAAGAGAAATGTAATGGTAAGGAGATAGCACGTAACTTAACACTATTGATACATGATCTAAAAAAAAATTCCCTTGGTTGCCAAAGTTTGTAACAGCCTTTATGGCTTGCCTCCTCCACCACAGCTTCACGTGCTTCTGGCTGAAGGAACATCGGGGCTTCTTGGGCATGTTTTCCAGGTTGGGTGGAGATTATCATCTCTAGTCCTCCCCAAACTCATAGATTGTTTCTGCATTAACAGAGATCTCTGCAAATAAAAAGCACCAGCAAGGTTGTTAGCTCACTAACTACAGATTGCATATTTGTTCTCAATTCACCTGAAACTACGAACTGCTACTTACCATCGTTGTTATCTTGCAATCCCCCGTTGCTTGACTTGCCCTGGAAAACAAATGTGAGAGGCCTGCTCAGGATATTATCTCCCAATTGGCTATCCCTTGAGTTCACCCGCAGGTGAATCACCAAGTATCAGGAAATGGGTCAGGGATGAATCCAATTTCATTAACATCTGAAAGCTCTCATCCGGTAGAACAAGCCGTCCTCCTCTCAGAGCAAAACAGATCCCTCCCCTAAAAAGTTATTAGTTAAAAGGCCAAACTGGGGTCCCGGTGGTGATACTTTTAGTGCCATGAGTACTGGATTAAGTGAGGTAAATAATAGATGGCCTGTTCACTGGGGAATTTATGTCAGCCCTTCTCAAGAAGCAGATGGAAAGTTTAACCCACTCACATCTGATCTCAGTTTAGAGGTTTAGAGCCCTCTTTCTTTCCCTCCAAGGAACAGAGACAGAATTTTAGGCTAGGTAAATCACTCCCCCGCTATCCTATCAGGGCAAACAAGAAGTTGAAAATGATGTGATGAATCACTGCTCTGACCTCCTGCCTGGGATACAGTTAACTGCCTAAGTTATTTGTCTTCCAAACCTAAATAATTCAGTTCAAGCACTTAACCTTAGGCTGGGAAGGGTTGAGGATTCAAAGTGGAGAACCTGGACTTTTGGCTTTGACTTTACGGGTGTGTGTGCTTGTGCTTCCCCCCTCCCCAACCTTGGGCATGCCCGTGCGCGCACGCACACACACACACACACACACACACACACACTGTAGGCTAACCTTGGCTCCCTTTCCCAGATTCACTCTGGCTTCTCACGGAGTTCAGCCAATGAGAGGCTCTTGGTAGAAAGGGCAGGAGCAGAGTGAGGTCAGGAGGTGCGTTTCCCAATTTTGTCCCTGCTGGCCACTGGCTGGCAGTGGGTACATTTCTCCGGGAAAGGCCAGAGCTCCATCTGGCTGCCCTCTCCTACAGCTTGAGGTCTTTCCAGTTCTCTCAACCTGACCATAACTCTGCTCAAGTGAGCACATTCATTTCTTCTCATCTGAGTGTGCTGGCTCCTTCCTGCCTTGCTGTGTGCCAGCCTTTATTTACAGAGTTTGATTCCAAAAATATCACATGGCAGTTAAAGTTCCTGTGGTATATGTTTGTTATCATGATTATGATTATTTTACCACAGAATATCAAGGGTACAATATAGACGTTTAAGATATTTCATTAGAATAATTTGTAAAAAAAAAAAAAAGCAATTTTATATAACTCTCAGAATAGTTAACTGATGAAGATTTGCCTTAGCACGTATCAGCTAATAAATTAAGGCTAAACTCTTCAAGTAAATAAGACATGAGAGTTAACATTTATTGTAAGTCCTCTGAGTACTAGGGAATTTGCATACCGTATTCCAATCACTATAACAACTATATATGATTTAGAATTAGTAAAAATCAGCAAAATATGGAAAAAGCTAAACTCACCCTGAGATATGTCCATCTTATCCACACTGCTGCCATTCAAAGGTGTTCATGCATATTTCCTATTTTCATTATTTGCTATTAAAGAGATGAGAAGTCAGGATAAAGAGGAATTTATGAAAATTCTGCAAACACTGTCATCATGGACACTTCAAAGCATTCCTTTTGGAGGCTGCTGGGATCTGAATGCTGTGTTCCCCCAAAGTGGATATGCTGATAACCCCCCCAAAGGTGGTGGTATTAGTAGGTGGGAGGTGCTTACATTTTGAAGGTACAACCCGAAGGAATGGGATTAGTGCTCTTTATAAAAGAGGCACCACATACTAGTGATTATAGTGAAACAGACCATAAGGGAAAGGAGGGAAACTGAGGGGGGGGGGGGGAAATTAAAGAGGAAGATAAACCGTGAGAGACTCCTAACTCTGGGAAACAAACAAAGGGCTGCAGAAGGGGAGGAGGGTGGAGGGATGGGGTAACTGGGCACTGAGGCACTAAGGAGGGTACGTGGTGTGATGAGCACTGGGTGTTATACTATACATTGGCAAATTGAATTTAAATAAAATATTTTTATAAGGAGATATCAGAGAGCTCCGTGGCCCTACCCACCACGTGAGGACACAAGAGGTCTGCAACCAGGAGAGGGTCCCCATGCCCCGCTGCCAGCACTCTGACCTGGGCCTGCCAGCCTCCAGCACTATCTGAAACAAACTCCTGCTGCTCATAAGCCACCCGGTCTCTGGCATTTTGTTATAGGAGCCTGAACGGACTGGGAGAGAGTCCCCCCTCTCAATGCCAACTGGCTCCCTTGAGTTTGGGTATCAGCTCCTTCTCGGGGTGCTCCTTCTCAAGCTTCGGGGATTGAGCACCTCCATGGGGCCGAGGAGGAGGATGTTAGCTCACCGGCTGGTCCACAGGTCTTCTGGCCACAGTCCTCCCCAGCTAGGAACCACTGTCTCTGGAAGCTGAAGCCACAGGTTCTTCTGTCTGGGGGGAAATTAACCTGTCTTCTACAAGTGGAATACAGAATACATGTAATAGTTCAGGAAAGCCACAGGTTTCTTTCTTTCTTTTTTTTTTCTTAAAGATTTTATTTATTTATTTTTATTCATGAGAGACACACAGAAAGAAGCAGAGACACAGGCGGAGGGAGAAGCAGGCTCCCTGCGGGGAGCCCGATGCAGGACTCGATTCTGTGACTCTGGGATCATGTCCTGGGCTGAAGGCAGATGCTCAACCACTGAGCCACCCAGGCATCCCTTTTTTATTTTTATTTTTTAAGTAGCCACAGATTTTGAACACAATTTCCCCTCTGGCATATCAGCCCAAGTGCAAAAGTGTAGTACAAATGGGCTTTTCCACATTTTTTCCCCTCTTTCCATTAACAAATCGTTCTGGGCTGAAGGATTCTCAGTTCTCCCCAAACTCACTAGTGAAGTGAGCCACAGACCCACATCTCTCTTCCTTTGCTCTCTGACGGGGAGGGTTGGCAGTGGGGTGGGGAGCACCGAGAATGTCCTGAAGTTCAAAGCCCTGCAGCAATTCTTCCTCCCACTTCCTCCCTCCGGGGTCTGGTTTTCCTTTGGATCTGCAGCTCCCCAAGCTCAGAGTGCAGGGGTGAGTACAGGGGAGAGAGCCCTGGTCCCCTTAGCCAGTCCCTGAGCTCAACTGCAGAAGAGCCTGTCCACTGCAGCAGGGCAGGGTCCTGTCAGCATCCCCAGAGGAGACTGTCAGGGATGGTCTGGGCTTTTCCATTGCCCTTTCAAGGATTCATTTTCCTGTCCCCTTGGGATTTGCAGGTGCGACTAATACCCAAATCGCTGTGTTCCCCTCTCCTTTTCATGTTCCTATTTTCTTTTTCTCTTTCTTCTTTACTGTGCCATTTCTTTCTTTCCTTCCATCCTTCCTTCTTCCTCCTTCTTTTCTCCCTGTCCTCCATTTCACCCTTCATTCTTGCTCTTTTCTGGGCAAAATGGTGAGCAACGAACGGTAAGCAAGTTTCAAAGGTGGTCATGAATAGTGAACTCTGTATGCTTAGTCACCTACAGTTGAGAATACTTATTTTGAAAGAGAGGATGAACTTAATAAAAAAGGGCCAGGCCCAGGGCAGAAGGCATACTGAGTAAAAGAAGAAAGGCACAACTTTTAATACTATAAATTAGATGCAATGTACTTAATTTTCCACATATAAAGTAAGGGATGGCACAGATTTCATACAACTCAATGGGAGGGTTTGAGAGCTTTTCAGCCACTTTCACTTTCCATTTATAATCCTCAAGAATTAGCCTGACCCATACTGAAAAAAAATTAATTCTACACATCCTTGTCCACATAGGTATTTCATTCAAAATCAAGGATCAAGGGGCGTCCGGTTGGCTCAGTGGTTGAGCGTCTGCCTTTGGTTCAGGTTATGATCCCAGGGTCCTGGGATCAAGTCCCACATCAGGCTCCCTACAGGGAACCTGCTTCTCCCTCTGCCTATGTCTCTGCCTCTCTCTCTGTATCTCTCATGCATAAATGAATACTATCTTTAAAAAAAAAAATCAAGGATTGCAAAGGCATGGCATGGCTTCCACACACCCCCACACCCCCGCCCCCAGTGTCCATGCTGGTCTTTGCTAATCAATCCCAATTATTTTTCCATCTAGGCACAGAAGCAGCTTCTGTTTTTCTCAAAACAGTAATCCAAGTTGACTCCACCCATTAACAGGGCACATCGCTAGAAGAGAAGTCTATTTCCATTCCTGTAAATAGACACCAGACTCATTTGATGATCTCCGTCTATGGCATTAAGGATTGTTTTTTATACTTCTTAAAAATTATCAAAACGATAATTTAAAAATCAGACACAGCTGTACTTGCCATGAAGAAATCGGCTACCCTCTGTAATTGGAAGACAGAGGGGCCAATGCACAGATTTCCTTCTGACAAAACCAAAGTAGAGAATCGCTGTCAATTATCTGAGCAATTCTTTGTTTCCTACTTGATTTTCAAAGTATTATGAACAACCACAAGGTAATCATGTTTAGCTCTGTCATTTTAAAAACATGAAGACCACTATTGATTTTTCCAAACATATCTTAAGACATTTTTTTATAAATTTTATAGGTGTAAAGAGAGAAAGATGATAGCAAAACATATAGCACTGTGATGATCAGTGGAAGTTTGCAAGCAGAAACAAGGGGCTAAAAGCATAAATAAATCATCGTCCTTAAGGGGGAAAGCATTTCATTTCTATTTCAACTGATAAACCTTCAAATCAGTTTCAGCATAGCACTTGGAAAAATGTTAGTTAATGTTCACGGCAATAATATTTACCCTACCTTAAAGTAAGTGTGTGTGTGTATGTGCACACATATGTGCATAAACTTCTATCTAATTCCAGTTACTTACCTTTATCTTGACATTTACCTGTACTTTGACAAGGGCATTTATACTTAACAATTTATTCTTAACACACATCTTACAAGATTATTCGCAAAAGGAACTCTTCGTAAATATTGGTCAAGGAACCTGTCCAGGAGCCTAACATTGGCTTTCACTTTTAGCAATTTTTTTTTCATTTCTATATAAAGAAAATCAGAAACCATTAGCACTCGGGATTTAAACTCTATTAGATGTCTCATGTACAGTCCTGGGTATGGTATCAAAACTATTGGAAAAATTTGAATAATATTATGATAGGTTGGTATGAGATATGATTACTAAAATGACGCAGCTACATACAGAGCCCTGAATACTCAAAGAAAACTCACAAGGTATATGCATTTATTAATTTGAAAAAAATTATCAAGGGCCTCATTGTGTGTTTCTTAGAGCGTAAGATCTGTTCCCTGTCCCACTGTGCTCACAGTTTAGTGACAAATACAGATAAACAAATGCTCACCTATGAAAGTGTGCTAGGATGATTCATGATCATACTACATCAATACCACCAGGGGGGCTTTTTAAAAATACATGTTCTCAGGACTCTGCTCCAGGCATCCTGAGTCTGAACCATGTTACGGCATTCCAGGAGAGCCAAGAGAGAGAGCTCATTTCCCAGAGGAAATGAGTCTCATCAAGGGATGGGAATTATCAAGGAGAGGCTTGTGTGAGGTTGTCACCAGGGCCAGGGTGGGTCAGGAGCAGCAGCGGTGGGGTGGGCAGAATAAAATGGGAGAGAGAGAAGAATGTTGCAGTCTGAGGGGTCAGCACACATGCCATCTTGATGTGAACAGGCATGCATTGTGCTAACGTCATAGCATACAATGTAGAGTGGTGCAATAGTATGGACAGAGCCAGCATAAATAAAACTAGTGAAATAAGCTCTAGCTCATACAGGAACTTGGAGGTGTAGACTATTTCAGAGAGTTTAGACAATTTCAATAGCGATTGGCAGAGGAGAAATGTGCTCAGCATTAGCATTAGGATGTCCCCAGCTTGGGCAATAGTATAGGTGCTGTTATCATTTGCTCATGTACAGAGTCGAGGAGGAAAAAGTCATCTGGGGAAAAGGTGAGAAATTATATTTTTAAAAAAATATTTTATTTATTTATTCATGAGACACACACACAAAGAGACAGAGAGAGAGAGAGAGAGAGAGAGAGAGAGAGAGGCAGACACAGGCAGAGGGAGAAGCAGGCTCCATGCAGGGAGCCTGATATGGGACTCGATCCCAGGACTCCAGGATCATGCCCTGGGCCGAAGGCAGGTGCTAAACCTCTGAGCCACCCAGGGATCCCGAAATTGTATTTTTTAAGACAATTTTGAGACGATTGTATCACTATCTAGTGGCAATTAATGGCTATAAAATGCAAGGGAAATATAAGAGTCACCAATCAGTTATTCAAGGAATCCTGAGCCCTTCCTCTGTGCTAACACCTTGTGCTAAGCCTAAAGGGACCACAGTGAAGAAAGGGAGAGACCCAGTCCCCATCTTTGCTACCAAGTGCATGGACATTTTTTGAAACTCTGGGAGTGCAAGAGATCGCCCAAGAAGGGGGTATGGTTAAAACATGTAAAGGATTTAGATGATGAGAGACACACAGGAACCTCTACGTAAATGTAAACTACTAATTAAACAAGCAAAATCAAAAAGTATCATTGCAAAGCAGAGAATTAGAATAGGATGAAGTGCCGCCACCAAATGATCCAACAGCTGTGGAAAGCCTCTCTGAGCATCGAATGACATTAAAATATTAAAAAGCCATTGATATGAGCATCAGTGAGAAGGAGAGACAGAGGGAATCGCTAATGTGAAGACCCTGAGATGAGACAGCACACACGAGGGTCCCGAGAATCTGGTTCTGGGCTCTGAAAGTCCCGTCAATGCATTTGAATTTTTGCCTAAATGGAAGGGGTAACTGTTCAATGATCTTAAGCAGGTAAGTGACTTGTTCTAATTTATATTTTTTCTATCTCTTTTTTTAAAATTTAAATTCAAAGAGCCAACATATAGTATATCATTCGTTTCAGATGCAGTGTTCAGTAATTCATCACTTGCGTATAATACCCAGTGCTCATCCCATCACGTGCTCTCCTTAATGTCTATCACCTAGTAACCCCATCCCCCCACTCATCTCCCCTCCAGCAACCCTCAGTTTGTTTCCTAGAACTAGGAGTCTCTCACAGTCTGTCTCCCTCTCTGATGACTTCCCATTCAGTTTTCCCTCCCTTTCCCTATGATCCTCTGTGCTGTTTCTTGTATTCCACATGAGTGAAATCACCTGATTTCTCCGATTGACTTATTTCACTCAGTATAATATCCTCCAGTTCCGCCCATGTCAATGTAAGTGGTAAGTATTCATCCTTTCTGATGGTTGGGAAATGTCCACAATAGTCAAACTGTGGAAAGAGCCAAGATGTCCCTTGACAGATGAATGGATAAAGAAGATGTGGTATATATATATGGATATACAAAATTTATATGGGTAAAAATATTACTCTGGCCGTTGCATGGAAAACTGACTTTGAAAGAGGAAGAGTGAGGACAGCCCGGGTGGCTCAGCGGTTTAGCGCTGCCTTCCGCCCAGGGCCTGATCCCAGGGACACAGGATCGAGTCCTGTGTTGGGCTCCCTGCATGGAGCCTGTTTCTCCCTCTGCCTGTGTCCTGTGCCTCTCTCTCTCTCATGAAAAATAAATAAAATCTTTTTTTTTTTTTTTTTTTTTTTTTTAAAGAAAGAGTGAAAAGCAGGGAGAGGCTTCAGGAGACTGTTTCAGACAGTCAGGCAAGATGATGGCTGCCTGGCCTCAAATGATGGATTTGGTTCATTTTCTGAGTTTGAGAGGAGGATGGCCCTGCTGATGAATCAATGCAGGGAAATGAAGGAAGCAAAGGCAACTCTTCATTTAGGGGAGCCATGGTGGAGGGGATGCTGATCACGGCAACGTGAAAGAATGTCATGAAGAACCATATACTAGGACCTTTAGCCTAACCCTAGTATATGGTTCTCTATGACATTCTCCTCCTCCATCATACAAACTGGAAACATGATTTTCAGGAAAGAATACCAACAACTCCTTTCTTGCTCTATCCCCTTCTTCTCCTGATCCTGCTCTACTAGCCACCCTTATTCTTTAAAATCTGCTTGATGCCTCAATCCAATCACTTCTACACACACATACACACACACACACAGAGAGAGAGGCATACTATTCACTTCCTTCTATGGTGTCACATAAACAAAGAGCTAATTCAGGCAGCTAGGTTTGATTTTAGCAATAGGCCTGGCACTGAGAAAATCTTCTAGGACAGGGGGTTTTGATGTCTTTGTGCCATGAAAGCTTTTCACCCAACACTTTCCTCAAAAAAACAATGCCTTTCCTCAAAAAAAAAAAAAAGGTTTTTTAAAAAAATGCTTTTTGAAGAGGATAATGCACATAGGGTTAAAAAGAAAGCCAATTATATGGAAATAAGGTTTCAAAATATTAAGGAAATATGTATGTGATACAGTAATTCCTACAATTTTTTTTACTGATCTCTTAAATAAAAGGTCTAGCAGTTGGTCCAGTAACTACTATATTTTTTTAAGTGCCAATTATCTTCAATGATATTTAGCACTGTCTGCAACCACCATAAAATGATCTGAAAAATATCTGTGATTCTAATGGGTAACAAAAGTACATGTGCTGCTAAAATGTGGTTTATTTAGAAATATTAAATTCTGTTAGCAGTTAGTGAAATTAAAAATATAATTTTCCCCTATCCAGGTACAGACCCCTTAAATTTAGGTGAAGAATTGCCCCTGCAGAGTGAGTATCAAGATCCTCCCACAACATTTGGCAGATCATAAGGTAGGTGTAACTTCACTATGAAGGTAGTACACCAGTTCATTCCAAAATGGGAGTAATGTGATGTCCTGGTGCAAGGGATCCTAAGCCAATCTGGACAGGAACAACTCTTAAATTATTTTTGGTGGAAAAAAGTAAAAATCACTGAATAGTCTGAGGTAAATGGAAGTTAGTCATGCCACCTTATTACCAGATTATAATGAAAGTAAGTTTCAGGCAACATTCTGCTGTAGCAAATATAGAATGTATTAAACACTTCTGCAATCAAACCCTAAATAGTTTTTTTTTTTTTAATTTTATTTATTTATGATAGTCATACACAGAGAGAGAGAGAGAGGCAGAGACACAGGCAGAGGGAGAAGCAGGCTCCATGCACCGGGAGCCCGACGTGGGATTCGATCCCGGGTCTCCAGGATCGCGCCCTGGGCCAAAGGCAGGCGCCAAACCGCTGCGCCACCCAGGGATCCCAAACCCTAAATAGTTGATATTACCTATCCTGTAAGTTTGACAAAAATATCACATTTCTGCCTTTGTAGATGCCCTGGCCATCACCCTGCATGAAACTTCCTCTCTGTATAGATGTCACCACATTCAGGAGGCGTGAAAATGTGACTTTGGCGGTCAGCACTAAGGACCAGCCAGAGAGAGCCATTAAGGTATTAAATAGGGATCCCTGGGTGGCGCAGCGGTTTGGTGCCTGCCTTTGGCCCAGGGCACGATCCTGGAGACCCGGGATCGAATCCCATGTTGGGCTCCTGGTGCATGGAGCCTGCTTCTCCCTCTGCCTATGTCTCTGCCTCTCTCTCTCTCTCTCTCTGTGTGTGACTATCATAAATAAATTTTAAAAAATTAAAAAAAAATAAGGGATTAAACATCAGGAGCCATTTCTAAGAACACTGACTTTGTATCATCCTGAATCCCCACATTCTATCCATGCAAGTAGGTACAACATCACTAAAATATTTTAGCCATGTCACATCCCTAGAACAATTTTCATTTTACCTAATCAGAATATGGTTCTACCTGCGATTATGCGAAATAACCAGCCACTAATTTCACCAAGCAAACCCATGTCTGACCTTCATTATGCTGATTAGAAAATCCTCAGGTGTTGATTGAACTATAGATAGTTAAAAGGCTTTTAGTAGCCATCTTTGGAATGAGCTTTTTTCATATAATGGTAGGAGCCATCCCTGGTGTATGGATTCCTGATGACAGAAACGGAATGGCCTCAGAGGTGAAGCTTGAACCATGTAGCACATCTATAATATTGTACAGTGTATGCCAATGCGCTTTAAAGCACATTATTACAGACACGGGAATACAGCAAGTGTCTTCTTTGAACAAGTCCCTTCATCACAAATTTCCGGGTGCCTGCGAGAATGTTCGCGTTTTCTGAGATCTGCCATGTTGTCATGTTATCTCAATTGACTGTTGCTTTTTCTCATTTCACCCAGCATCATGCCCTCTTCTATTCGATGCTTAGAGAACACTGGACTGAATTTCAGGATTGAAATGAGATCCCTCCTTTACAAATTTTTTAATTTCTATTAATTATCTCAAATTGACTTGTCTAGTAAGATCTCTGATATCTTCAAGTGTGAGTTACTTATTTACTAGTTTAGTTGCATCCTTTCAAGGAAGGAAGTTAAAAGGTAACATGAATTCTAGTTATTAATGCAAAAGTCTAAACATATTTTTTCTATACAGGATAGCAGCAAAATGGATTAATTCTAAAGGGACCAGGAAATATATGCTAGTGGCACTTGCAAGTTATTACAGTCTAATTGTAGTTAATTTTATTCTCTGGGACAACTCATCTCTCGATAACATTTGCAGTGATTGATTAAAATCCACTCCTTGCTAAAATCAAGGTCTTTAGGTAATTGATGTGCTAATAGACCTGCAATTATTTGAGGCCATGCTTCCTCACAGAGAGCAAGTCAAGGAATGGATAAAGTCCAAATAAAGTACCTATTTTGCAACAGGCACTATGATAATTGCCAGGAGACAGCCTGCTTATCAGCTGCGAGAGGTTTCCATCCTTCATTAATATGTAGTTCAGTTGGACATCAGAGAAACAGGCCCCCATGGGAATAGTCTTTGAATCTCCCATTATCTCATTTTCCATACACTTGGCTTGATCCACTTTTTATCTACATTCACAGAAAGATCTGGCTTTTCACATACGAGCTTTCTAAACAATCAGCTAGATGTGAACCTGAGTCCCCAAAGCTCCACACAGTGTCGGCTGCTGTAAATTTGGACAAGTGTATACACCATTAAAGGATCCGCTTAAAAGTTCCAGACTAAATAGTTTAGAAGTAGACAAAATAAATATTCCAAAGTGGTAACCTGTGAGGTTTTCCATTCTGTGGCTTGTGCCTTCATGTGCTTACTGCAGTAGACTCTCAGTAGGGGCTGGCTATGGTTTTTACCGTCCTTAGGCACTGTGCAGAGTGGTTCTGTTCTGCTGTCCACTAACTCCTGATTTCTTGTGTGTCAGGTTGAGCCCTTTACTGAGTCTAAACATGCCCAAAAAGAGTTTGAGATGAATGCATTAAAAACTCATTTAGTTGGGCACCTGGCTGACTTAGTCAGAAGAGCATGTGACACTTGATCTCAGGGTCATGAGTTTGAGCCCCAGGTTCCATGTAGAGATTACAAAAACAAAACAAAAACAAAAACAAAAGACTTAAAAAAAACTAATTTAGTAAAATAACAACCACTTCTATTTCAGCCAGACATGATTCAGGTGGCCAAAATGATAGAATTGTTACTTGACACTAATCAATTTTATTTTGTCCTGGGCTTGTGGGAGAATTTTTAAGTGGAATGCAATTCTTTGTGGCTTTGGCTCTCTTTATCTTTGGCCTCATAAAGAATATTCTTGCCTTAGGGTTTATAATTGAAGTTCATGAAAGATAATTTTTTACAATTATAATATGAGGGATGACTGGTTTACCTTTAAATTTCATCCTTATTATGGATCAAAACAAATAGCCAGTGAGCTTAATTACTGTGGACAAATAAAGAGAAAAGCACAGCTGTTCAATATTAGTAAAATACGATTTGTAGGTACTCTAATAATGGTTAACATGTAGTGTGAACTGATTATGTGCCAGCCTCTGTGCTGTTCTTCACTCATACCATGTCATTTAATCAGTACAATATGTACTATTTCACTTACATTTCATCCCAACAAGTACTTTCATTCTTCCCATTTTACAGATGAGTACTGAGGGATGGAAAAATTAACTCGACTAAAGTCTCACAGGTGATAAGTAGCAGATCCCAGACCAAAACCAAAACAGTAACCAATTATCTGATGAGAACACACTCAAATATGACCTGTGCTATTTTAATAGAATGAAATTTAGCAAAGGCAAAGTGGCTATCAATCATTTTAACCAAGTTCACTCTTTGTGGTTGCTGTTTAAGTATGATTTTTGTCCCAGGAAATTCGTAGTGAGTGATTATGATTACATTTTCCTCATCTACATGCCTCTGACATTCTTGTTGAAGATGCTAATCTTGTATAAAGCTGTCTTTGGAGTTGATGATGCTGCCACATGCCACTCCTGTGGGAAATGGATAGATGTCATGCATAAAATAGGATAAAATGCACTGGGGCAAGTTAAATTGCTAATAAGAGTAAATCACAGTAATAGATTTTTAAAATTATTTTAAATCTAGTTTTAATTACATAAGTCCATTTCAGAAGTCCTACTGATGTGATGAGAAATTCACAAATTCCACACAAATTGAAAACAGAGATTATACTGTTTATTAAAATATGACTCTCTATATTATCATACATGTAAATTTATGCATACATACATAAATTATACATTTATATGTAAAATCTTTAATTTATCAGGACTAATCAATTTCATCTCCTACTTAATTTAGTCCTTAGTAACCTTCAATATTCCCATCAAGATATATTCTCCTATCAATGATGATAAAACATAAAAAACATTCTGAGATTACTGAGTATATTTTCTAAACAAAATTTGCTTCCCATTTTAGAAACTTGATGTCACCAAGGCATCACCGTAAAATTTAACTTCTGTATTTTTCTTTCAGATAAAAATAGAGAAGAAATCTTTCTAAATGTCTAAGTCCAAGAAAAACTTTAATTAGACTCTCTGGCTCTTACTTAGGATTCATTCTACATCTTATTCCAGTTTGACAGTAGGCAGGAGACTTCCCCTTCAATTCTAGGTTGAAGCCTGAATGAAAAGTGCTTTGGGGGAAAAAAAGTGCTTTGGTTTCTATTCATATAATACTTTTCTGTCCATAAAATAACCTATGCAGAATATTTGAAGTAGTATCTCAAAGCATTGTGGCACCATAGTGGCTCCTCACTCTTTGTCACTGAAGACACTGATGGCTGACTCCTGAGAAGTCCATTATTGATCCAACTGGAAGGCTGTAACTTGAGTGAATCCAGGGAAACCTTGCAGACGCACTGGAATAGTGGCCAGGCTAGAGGTTTCAGGTGCTCTAAAGAGTCTCATTTATTTTGTCACTCAAGTCTGGAGGGGTTTCTCACCAATGGCTTTGCCATTTTGGGTTCAAAACATTGTTATTGTGCCTGAACAGTTCTTGTGGTCAATGGCTGGCATCAGTTATTGCATGAGCCTTGGGTTTTGAAACCCCAGATAGCCTCCTGTAAATTCTCAACTTTCTTTTTAGTTAAGCTAGAAGACCTTTGGTCCATCTATCCCTCTAGCTGAGCTGTCAAAAGTGTCTTGTCTGAAAATGGATAGGCCTGCAGCCTCTTAGAACTTGCTGGCCAGGAAACCTACAGTGTCAGGGCTCAACACACCTCCCCAGTGATACACTAAGGAACGAAGTGAATGAGGTTGACTCAGAATTCAGGCTAGAATTGGAAACATTAGCCACCCAGAGGGAGATCAGCCTCCTAACTAGTCTTATTGTGCCCAGTGCAGTGAGCTTTCTCAAGTGCAATGTTGATCATTTTCCTTCCTTCATTACTTAAGATGTTTCAGTAATCAGGACTTGGGGCAAAAATACAGGTTAAATCCCACATAAATATAGCTAAATACAGCATAAGTACTAATCAGTTTAACAAACTAATGAACAGAAGACATCTTGTGAAATGTATGCCTTTATGTTGACAAAATTTCACCACAATATGTAAAGTTATATTTTTTTTATATAAAGGAAGTCAGGAAAATAGTAAAGCAATTAATTATATTATTATTGTACATGCTTCAGTGTTCTGTTTAGAGTCTGATGATGTTAGAATTAGTAATAAAAACACAAAAAGTATAGTTTATTATGTATTTTATAATACCCATTTTAGCAAAATCACTGTTATTTAATCAATATTTTACATTACTTATGTTCTAGTGACTATAATGATCTAAAAGATGAGAAATATTCCAAGATTATAAAAGTTTAATATATTTTCATTCATTCAAGATGTAAGTTAAAAATACAAGTGAAAAACGAATATTATTTTTCATATTTACAGTCATTTCTTCTAAAATATTCAGCATTACCTATGGAATGCCTGTGGACATGGGGTCAGTGATGTCCTGGATCCTGAATGTTCGTTGAGGATTATGTGTTGAACCAGGCTACCCTTGGTTGTACAACCCGAGTACAGAGGTAGTCTTGTATCTTTAAAAACTTTTTATGTGATTGTTAAATGAAAGCCTCTTAAACCATGGGCTCCAGAGCAAGGGCTCCTCCAGCCTAGGGGACATGAGCAGTTCTGTCAAAACCACTGTTGCCTTTCCAGTGAAATCCATATATTTGTAATACAATATAGAAGACAAGACTCTATGGGCAAACTCCTGGATCGTTTCTCCCCCCGCTAGATGTCTTCCCCATTCTCACAGACTCTCCTTTTCTAGCCAAAGGGAAGTGACTTCCTGCCACAATATCCTTGCTTTTTCTTAGGTTGGGCATTTAAAACAAAAAACAAAAAACAAACCAAAAAAAAAAAAAAAACCCTCTAGTTCTTTTGCTTTCAAAGCATTTTACTTAACCCCTTCCTGAACTACTGGTCATTAAAAACTCAAATTGGACATCGGATATCATCATTTCTGGGAAGCTTCCTTGACAGACCATGTGGGCGAAGGTCACTTCTCCATACTCTGATAGTGCCCTGGGCCTCCTTCCACCATAGAATGAGCCACACTCCACTGTAATTGTCTGTGTACTAATCAGAAGGTCGCTCCTATTTATAAGCACATTAAGTAAGGGCAAGAACTATGTTATATTTGATTTTGTAATCCCTCCACCCCGTACACTGTCAACTGATACATCATTGATGCCTAAAAAACATCTGATACAATAGACTCAGTAAACTATGAAATAAAGCTTAACTCTGTCAAATCATCACCAATGCACAGATGTTATCAATTCTATTCATATTTGTTTGTGTGTGTGTGTCTTGCCAGAAAGCAAAAGGCGTGTTCAGACCAAAGCCAGTCCCTGGGCTGTCCCATCCAGAAGACACAGAAATCCTTAGACTCCTATCCCACTTAAGCCCTTCACAGGGCCAACAACAAATGCACCACCCTCAATATACACATACTTCTCTTCAAATCAAAGCCTAACTGGATGGCATCAAGTCTTGCATACATTGAGCTTTCTCCTTATGAGCCTCAATTTCTTCCTTTTCTCACCAGATGTGTGAAAAGGCAGCGGATGCCAGTGCTCCAAGCAGAGTTTTCAAAAAGGTCAACTAGCATTCAGATTTATGCTGGTAAAATTCATTCCTTCTCTTTCAAAAATTTAATGAGAAAGGACAGCTTTGTGAAATGGAGGAGCAAGAACAATATTGCTTAAATAAATTGGAATTTGCACTTTGATTACCTTGCAGTTTCTGCCATGCTTTACTGGAAATGCTCCCTGGGGTGCAGGTTTTCTCAGGAGTGACATCATCTTGTGAAGCCATCCTCGCTATAATTATTTCCATCCATATTTGTAGAGCACACAGCAAGAACATTCGGTAAGGAATATTCAATGCATATAGGACAATTTAAAACTGTAGAGTCACCAGAAAGCCCCATTAAAAGGCAAATGATATATCTTTATGCATGCCTCTGACCCCAAAGGAGATATCTCATATTCATATTAGGAAAAAAAGAGTCTCTTTCAAACAATGAAACTCTGATACGAGCAAATATCCTATGCTGTGAAATAACAAACAACATTCACAGTTTTGGTTGCTTTTCTTGGAATGACACTTTTAAAAATTGTAATGTAGAGAAAGCAGACATCTCTTAGTTCACGTTGTCAAGTTTAAATCCTTTTGGAGTTTAGGCTCTGTCTATTCTAATACCAAGTGTTGGAGTTTTTAAATTTAATTCTTAGCAATCCTGCTGTCCCTTTTAGGGAAATTGTTCTTCTAGAATGTAGGTTTTTTAAACATTTTAATAAAAGTGAAAACACCAATATAAAAGTGTTAATTTTCTCAAAATCAAATAGCTCACTGAAAAAGATTCTTTTTGTGACAATTTAAGTAGTTTTTCTTAAAGTGAAAGCTGTAGATTGGCTTTCCTGACAATTTGCGATTTGTTGGGGCTGTTACCCATGGGAGAGACCACAGCCTCCCACTGCTGTGAGCTAAAAGGCATGGGCCAGGTTCTTTGTCTCCAGGAAAATAAAAGCTCCTACCATCTGCTCACTGAGGCTTTAAATGTAGAAAAACATGCACTTGATTCTGCAGTTAGTGACAAATTCATTCATTCATCCATTCATTCATTCATCCAACATAACTCAGGAAAAGGTGTGGAACATTGATTAAATTAAAAGGTTTACTTTGTAGAATGGAAATGTGTGTGTGTGTGTGTGTGTTTTTTTTTCTTCTAACTGCTGATTTCAGACCCGCTTTGTAAAAGTCCTATTTCCTGTACCCTAATGTCATCTCAATCATATTCTATCATTTGTCAACTATTATCAGTTACTTAAAAGTTCAAACTAGGGGCACCTGGGTTGCTCAGCGATTGAGCATCTGCCTTCGGCTTAGGACCCTGGGATCAAGTCTCTCATTGGGCTCCTGCAGAGTGCCTGCTTCTCCTGCTTATGTCTCTGTCTCTCTCTGTGTGTCTCCCATGAATAAATACATAAAATCTTAAAAAAAAAAAAAAGACCAAACTAATTTAACTCAGTTTAGGGGCACCTGGTTGACTCTGTCAGTAGATTATCAGACTCTTGATCTCCGGGCTGTGAGTTCAAGCCCCGTATAGGGGTGGAACCTCCTTGACAAAATTTTAATTGAACTCAGTTTAAAACTTCAGTCCACAGCCTGTTTAAAGCTTTTTTTTTTTTTCTCTCTCCTGGCCCAATGTGATTCAGCTCTGCAACCACAACTCACTTCCCTCTCCTCTCTCTTCTGGGGCCTGGTATCTCTGTGCTGTCCCACCAGAAGGATGATGGGACGAAAAGGACAAAAAGTCCTTAAATATGTCATCTTGAGACTGTTGCCAAGGTCAAGTGTAGCAGATAAATTGATACTTGCTGTCTCAGGAGGAAAACTTTGGGATCTGGATAGGTCCTGGGGAGGCGCTGTTCCCAACATGTTATGGGCAGCAGGGTGACCTTCCTCAACAGCCCCCTGTGGCTCCAGCCCCCTACAATACACCCGCAGCATAATAACATCAATTTTGGCTGTTCAAGGATTTTCTTTAACATATTGGTGGGTTTGTAATTTTACTTTGAATGATCACCTATCTTTTTTAATTTTTTAAAATATTTTATTTATTTATTCATGAGAAACACACAGAGAGAGGCAGAGACATAGGGAGAGGGAGAAGCAGGCTCCCTGACAGGGAGCCTGATGTGGGACTGGATCCCAGAACCCTGGGATCACACCCTGAACCACCCAGGTGCCCCGCGAATGATCATTTATTTGATAAAAACTCAAATGGTGAAATGGGGGCAGAATTACATATCCATGTAAGCCACATGCAACCCCCCATGTTTATGGGTCAGTATCACATATTCATCTAAGCCAATGGGCAAACATTCACCTACCACTCCTGATTTATGCCAAGGTGCAGAACCCACTGTTAGAGCCTCATCTGTCTGGATGTGAAATATTCCTGGGGCTGAGCCTACAGGGTTTCTAGTGAGCTTTCATTTCCACATGGCACAAAAGACATTAGTCAAGTTGACCTTGTAGGATAATGCTGTCAAATATATATTTTCACTATTCTCATATTTCTGGTTTCCTTGATTGAAATCTGGGATGGTAAGTGGTAGCAAGTGGTTCCAGTCCTCAAACTTAGGAACCAAAGTCTGACCTCGTTTGTAGCAAAATGAAATTTGTATTTTAAAATGTTTCGTATTTTCTATCGCTTGTAAGGGTGGCTTGCCCAACTCTGTAAGGAAAGCAGTTACACTGCCCTGACGCTGGAGGGTTTTCTTCTGGCCACTGTTAAGCTCCTGGAATGTCATCACAATCAGAGCTCACAATCAGAAACCAGAAATGCTGACTGTCATGGAAAACCATATTTCTGGGATTTGAGGAATGAGTCATTCTGGTCACTAAAAATAAAGCTCTGTTTGCCAGAAAAGAAACAGTTGACACTAAACAAGACTGCGAAATACTTTTTTTTTTTTTTTTTTAAGTGCAGGGGGAACATTAGATTTGGGTTAAAGACATGTGTTTTATAACATCACAACAATAAGCACTCACCTCCCTGTTTATAGAGAAACAGTTTGAAATAAGTCACTCACACCTGCAGCCTTCATAAATCTCAGCTCCTTCCACACACCTTGAAAGAAACTTAACACCTCTTTAAATATGCATTGTAAACAATATTGACCAGGAGGCGAATATAGAGACAGACGGTGGATAAGTGCTTGAGGATTTGGTTTAAATCGTTATACTCTCTTCATTTTTCAAAGGACATTAGATCAAAACTCATAATCCATCCTTAGAGCTCACTCAATAGCCCTCTTCCTAATTAATGCAAAAATATTCAAATGTTGAGCTTTTAAAAACTTTTCTGTGAAGTTATAAATGCGAATCTACAGCTTTCAGAAATTCTTTCTTATAAATTTCCAATGTAAATTTGTAACTTGCTACCACAAGGGGAAAAAAAAAAAAGCTTTTACTATTATCGTCTTAGAAAGGAAGATGAAAGTATTTTATCATAAAGAAGGTTGGGGCTCTTAAAAAGTATTATTATTATTTTTTTGAAAACATATCTAAACACTTGCTGTTTTGCATGTGTAGAGAAATTTGTTCTTCTTAAGTAACAAGGCATAATTTTACATAAAAATACCTCTGTGGTTGATTCCCCCAAATTTCTCAATGAGCGTTTCCTGTGAGTGTTCTGAAAATGCCAGTAGAATCACTTGATAAGACTCAAGATAGAGCACAGCTGAGGCCAGAGTTGCTCACCAAGAAACATCAGGAGAACAGAATCTTGGCATCGTTGCAAACTACATGACATCTGATTGTTTCGCTTGGCTTCAAAAATTTTCCCGCATCCCCTTTTTCACTTTTCTTTATGACCTTTTTCCTTTCATTCCCTTTATCTTTAGCTTCAACTTCTGTTTATGATTACAACTGTTCATCAACTAAATAGGACTTCATAAGACCGATACTACTACAAAAACCTAAGAGTATATTTATGGGTGTAGTAGCAGAGTCTAATTAGGAAATATATTAATTACCTGTACTGTGCACATTTGCGTTAAAAGGAAATCTGGCTCATTCCAGCTACATTTAAATTCCAGATGAAGATGCTAGCAAATGTAGGAGTAGATCAAGAAAGCTGAATCAAGTTTTATTTGTAATAGAAGAGCTCATAAAATGTATAGATGTTGTCCAAATTAAAATGTAAACAACTGATGAATGTTTCAGTGATTTTACCTTGTCTATCTTCCTCTTAAACTCTTAAATTTATGGAATAAAGTTACTAATTGAGGAGCACCTGGGTAGCTCAGCTGGTTAGGTGGCTGCCTTTGGCTCAGGTCATGATCCTGAGGTCCTAGGATGGAGCCCCGCACCAGGCTCCCTGCTCGTGGGGAGCTTGCTTCTTCCTCTCCTGCTTCCCCTGCTTGTGCTCTCTCTCTCTCTCTTTCACACACACTCTCTCTCAAACAAATAAAATCTTTTTTTAAAAAAGATTGAAGTTACTAATTGAGACGATCACAAGTTACCTCATACTGCCTAATGTGAGACATCCATTAATTTGCTACACATCAATGTTTCCTGGTTACACCACTAAAATGATTTTTCCTCTCTGAAATAGCATCCCTATTTTCAGAGAGTCCAGTTGTTATTGAGTATTGATACCTTCTCTAGAGACAAAAAAAAAAAAATAGCCCCTGAAAAGGGACCTTTGGTAAGGGGAAGCTATTTTACAAATGCAGGTGCTGCTCCCTTGGTAACTAGGGCAACCTCAAAAGAAGCCATAAAACTTTGTCTGCCTGAGAACTTTCCCGCAGGTGTGCAAGATTGGGCAATTCTCTATTGATTGATTTCCTTGGTAAAATAAAGTTGCTGTCTTTGAAACACCATAAACAATATTTTTCCATGGAATTATTTCTTTCTTTATTAATTTGTTAGGCCTTTATTCTGTGCCTACTAAAGCCCTAGCACACGTATTAGGTGTTCGGAATTTATTTCAGTTTATGGCTGTGCCAACTGTCTGAAATCTCAGAGACAGTGACCAACAGAGAGGAAGACCAGAAGATTCGTCTAATAGTTGATGCATTTTATCAAGCTTCAGGAGCACAGCAGGAAAGCAGGGCCTTTGGTGACTGACTGCATGTATAATGAGCAGGGCAGCAAGGTTAAAAAGACAGCCACACAGTTACAATGAATTCAGCAAACTACATCTCACTAACACATTGTGGTGTGTGTGTGAGTGTTTAATGTATGAATTCTGAGCTACCTTGAATCAGTACCAGGCTCCTTCTAATTACTAACAATGGCGAGTCTGCCCTCTCAGCTGCAGCTGGATGCCCCAGGCATCTTCATAGCAAAACCAACAAATGATTGGAATATTATGATTTAAACTCAAAACCAAAGCACAGTGGGAGATATTTTTTACCAGGCTGCTTGAAAGTCTTGTGTTGAGGGTTTGTGAGATCATATAAGACGCAGAAGGACAACACAAGGTCATATACATCCCATATACAAAGAATAAACTGGTTTTCTAATCCTTTTGCCAGAGCTCACAATCTGGAGAATGACATAGGATGGATAGTAGGGTCCCGTGCACATCGACCACACTAGTGACCTCAAGTGCCCTGCTATGGATAATGGCCATTAAGAAGAGGGGAGGTGGCAGCAGAAAGAATGGCCTCATGGACACAGGCTACGTCAATTATTTTTATGATATAATTCTTGGGGGGCATCTATTTATTTCAACAACCAAAACAGCTCTCCAAGTACAGCATGAAACACCCTGTCATTGACCAGATGTGGTATAGGGTTGATTTATTTTTCAAAATTGATGAATATGTAGTATCTATCTTGAACCCACACAATCAGGGGGGAAAAAAGGTTGAATATGCAGCTTCTGTAAAAGAAGTTTATCTTTGACTCTGTGAAAACAAATGTGGCAAGCTATGCCTCTGGTGGGAAGGTTTGGGGACCACTCTGTCTGCCATTTTTAACCTGTTCAGTATCATTTTTATTCAGCTTTGAGGGAATCTCTCGAATCAGAGATCATGGGGTGAGTACAATTAGAGGGACTCCTGCATGGTGTGATATAAGTGCTGGGGGTGGGGAGGAGACATGAGAAAGTAGAGTAAGTCTTGCGCTTGGGCTTTTTGTTCCAGAGTGAGCCCTGGGGATGTAAAATATCATTTTCACCATTCTCTCTCTTTTTAACTGATAGTATCAGAAATATTACAGAATATCTACACTGAGTTATGTCTGCTTGGCATTCAAACATTTATATCAACGTGATTAAAATATAGTCAGGGTGCCCATTTCTCATGACAGCCATAAGAAATATGAGAAGGTAGACACTCAGCTCCCTCATTAATTGATGTGGTCCAAAGAACTCTCTTCTGCTTCAACCAAAGACCTTAATGTGGATTTCTTTCCCAAGGCTGTGACATTCAGACCTAGTGGCAAAGGCTGCTCACAGGTGAGCAATTGTTAGGAATACCAAATCAAGTAGAAATAGCAAAGCTATGCTTTGCTCTGTAGTGTCAAAGGGGGCTTTTAATGTATCCTAAGCTCATCTCTTTGTACATTCTGCACCATCATCTATCCCAGGCTTATATTGTTCATCTAAAAGACTAGCATTTCAAGGTAGGTTTTACAAAAATCCTGGATACCACAAGACCTCTCCTTGGGTGACTGGATAATATAGGACCCTGGAAACATATTTGATTTATGTCTATTATAAATCCAGACTCTGCTCCTGTCACGAAGAAACAATTCAGGTCCTAGACCAGAAAAACAGAAATGGAGAAGGTTTTAAAGCCTAAAACGATCTAACTGTAGCTAGAAACTCAACCTACCTAGACGTATCCTTATGAAATCGAAGTAAAACCTTGATTTTGATCCTTACAACAGAAAGTTGTCTTTAGAATATTTCCCACCTGCACACACACACTTCCCTCCATGTACGCACTCCAGCAGGAACCACTCAGTTTATGTTCAGGGATGTTAGCTAGTGAAGACTGGGGTGGGGAACTGTTTGGGCCAATATACTGACCCTGCAAACCTTAAACTATAGGCATACAACAACAACATGCCCCATGGAGTTTCCATGAGGCTGTACTGGCATCCGACCTTTACCATAACCCACGTCTCCTATGTCTCCTATGAAACTAATCTCACCCGCGCACATGCTCTCTGGATACTGAGGTGTGCTGCCAACACCTGCCTACATTGTTATTCCATTAATTTCAGTTAATTAATAACAATGGGTGACTCTTTGTGAAGTGATCTGATAGGTATTGCTGGAGATCTGGGAAATTTCATGGCCTCTGTACTTTCTATTTGGGGAGAGAAAAAAAGCTGAAAAATGTTGAATAGCATAAAGATATAATCTCGGTCTATACCACGGTGTGAAAGATGCCACATGGATGTGTGTGACAGCTTGGCAAATAAGTGGAATTGAGCAATGGTTCTCATTTCAAGTATTAAAGTACTTGCATGTCTCTCTCTGCTGTGAAGTGTGATATATTATAAATAACATTATATGTAGTATTAAAATGTAACTATTATAAATAATAAAGTATTTGAGTGTGTGGATTATTTAATTTTCATAAATATATTGATTCAAGGTCATCTTTGTAAAGATGCTGCTCTATTCACTTAGATTCTGATGTGATGGCTTGAGAGACAGGGGAAAAGGAGAGCCCCACGGGTACATGTACACTTGGCCACTGCCCTCATTGAGTGGTTTAACACAACACAATCCTTGCCAGCTACTCTCCAGCCCAGCTTACCCAGCTTTGTTTTTCCCTGTATCTTTTATAATCTTCTAACATACCATAGAATTTCCCTACTTATTAAATTTATTTTTCGGGCAGCCCAGGTGGCTCAGCGGTTTAGTGCCACCTTCAGCCCAGGATGTGATCCTGGAGACCCGCGATGGAGTCCCGCGTCGGGCTCCCTACATGGAGCCTGCTTCTTCCTCTGCCTGTGCCTCTGTCTCTCTCTTTCTCTGTATCTCTCTTAAGTAAATAATTTAAAAATTTTTAAATTTATTTTTATTTGCCTCTCTCTCCCTGCTAAAATGGAAGCCTCAAGAAACCACGTTGATATAAATGTTTGAATGTATCTCAAGCCCCTGGAAGACCATCTGGCACACAGTAAGCACTCAATAAATGGGTGCTATTGGGGCACCTGGGTCGCTCAGTCAGTCGAGTGTCCGACTTTTGCTTTCAGCTCAGGTCATGATCTCAGGGTCCTGAGATGTAGCCCCTTGACGATCACTGTACCAAGTCACTCCTAGAATCCAGTGTCAGGCTCCCTGTCAGGCTCTGAGCTCAGCACAGAGTCTTCTTGGGATTCTCTCCCAATCCCTCTTCCCCTCCTCTGCTCGCTTGCACTCTCTCTCAAATAAATAAATAAGTAAATAAATAAATAAAATCCACACATACAGAGATGTTTACTGGCATGAAAGTCTCTGGGATTTTTTTTTTTTTATGCCTTAAAAAGACTGAGAATCAGTAGCAGAGACAATGGTGCTATGAATTCACAGAAAACCAGAAACATTTTGTTGTTTTAAACACCTTAACATGAAGTGAGCCACAGACTTCCTTGGAGCCTTACAGTACACAAAATTTAATTTTCCTTTCTTGGCCATTTCTGTGTCAAATCCTGATATTAGCACATTCTGAAATTTCCATGGTATTCCTTCATTGTCTACTTATCTGTTTCTCCACTAGAATATGAGCTTCATGAGGGTGGAGAGCTTGTCTGTCTTGTCACTGCTTTATTCCCAGTGCCCCCAGCAGGCCCCACTGCAATGCAGGTACACCGACTCATCTGTACCAAGAATGCTCTTCCCTCCAGCTCCCCCAACCCACTATCCAAAATGTGGGAGAGCAACGTTTTTATGAGGTTTTTAATAATTTAGCAGATTTTTAATTTTAAAAAAGAAACAAGTGACTCTCATACCATGTAATGCTGACTCTTGTCTTTTCCTATTTTTACTTTTATTTTAAAGAGATGTTCGAGGTCCTCTCCTCAAAGCATTCACTATCATCAGTACTTCTGTCCCAACATCAAAAAATGAGAGCAAGGACAATAAGGAAAGAATCGAAGTGGATGATGTGCAGGCTGAAAACCAGACACTCCTGAAGAGTGGCCCTCAAAGAAGCCACTGCATCCAGGGGAGAACCTGTGACTGACGAATCCTGAGCACCCAAAGAATCACAAGTGAGAGGGGACAGTGGGTCTTGTTGACAAGTGAAGAACAGCAGGCAGTGAGAAAGGAGCCGAGCTGAACATATTTTTTAATGAAGTGTTAAGTAGATCACCAAGTGCGGTGGATAATGACTGCGATGAGAAGTCAGCCAGGGTGTGAAAAAAAAAAAAAAAAAGCAAAATTAAGTGACACTTGGTAAATCACAGGAGGACGTGAGTCTTGACAGGGTTTCTGGAAAGAATGGTCAATCCCCTGTAACACTCCAGTGCCTTCTAGTAATCAAATTGGGCAGCTCATTAAAATTACGTGTGAACAGATAGGTACCCTGGCAAAAAGGCAAGGGAGCCAAGAAATAGCTAGAACAATACAATTACTATTTCTAGCATTGGAAAAAAAAAAATCAGGTCTTAGGAGGTATTCGAGGAGGTGTACTTTAAAAAAATGCCCATTGGAAAACATTTGAGTGGCTCCTAGGGAAATAACAGGAACAATAAAAGCAGCCACAGGAGGGATGAGTCATGCCAAAGAGGAGGAATATTTAAAATTGGATATGTCTGTATAAAATAACTCCGCTAACAGTGGGGGAATTTAAAGAAGCTATCTGAAGAGCAATATGAGGAAATGGGAGAACAAAAGATCAGTTTCTGTCTGTGTATGGGCGGCTAAATATAGCACTGTCACGTACATCTCCACGAGGGAGATGCTTGGCATCTGGCAGAGGCCTCCAGTGTTTTCCTAAATCAAAATGTTAAGGTGGGCTCTGATGACCTCAAATGGGATGGTCGCTCTGGACTACGTTGCAGGGAAGGGAGCCTGTTTTGTGCTGGGTCCTGTGCTTGACATTTTAACATATATGAGCTCATTTGCTTTTCACAACAAACCTGTCACAGGAAAGTCATTATCACAACTTTTAGCTGAGGGAAACTGAGATCACGTGGCTCTTAAATCGCAAAGCCAAGAATTAAATCTGAGTTTGGATAGCTCCAAAGCCAGCTGCCACGAAGCTGATTCTTTCATTAAAGGAAGTTGATAATGAAGTATTATACTACGCAAGAGAAAAATGTAACTTGAGGAACCAGACATTGTGTTGAGTATGTGATTCAGATGGTGACTTTGGATGATTTGATTGACTTTCCTTGGGCTTCAGTCTTGCTGAAGTTTGTTATTTTATGAGAGCAACACCTACCTATATATGGTGACAAAATAATCTTATTTAATAACCAGGGCCCACACCTTTTAGAAAAAAAACACACACCCTTACAGTGTTTTACTCGGCATCACAGAATTCCACAAATTTCCCTCCGAGGACTGCAGTGAGAGTGGGGGTGATTTAGTCATTCATCCATTTCTTTATTAACAACCATTTACTGAGAGCTTAGTATAAACCGGGCACTTTGGTGGCTCTTAGAATAAGTAAAATGGTCACACTTCCTGTCTCCATAGAGTATAGAGACGAGTGAGTGATACAAACCAGTAAAGGGATCTTACTGTTTTACTGAGCATAGGGGAGCAGAGTAGATGTTGTTATGGGAAATCCAGGGTCTTGTCCAACATTGGAGCAAAACCTAATTCTGATGTAGTAATTTAGGGAAAGCTTCATCAGGGAAAGAGGAAATGCAGCTGTTCGTTTTCTGGGCAGAAAGAAGAGCTTGTCGCCAAGTGGTAAAAAAACGAGAGAGACAAGGGCACTCACCAAATGACCCACAGTCCTCAGGCACGGACCACACACCAGGGCAGGAAGCAGGTGAAGCTTGTTTTTCACTGGTCCCCATGCCAAAGATTTGACCATTCCATGATGAGGAGTGCCCTGGACCAACAGATGCCTCAAGCTGCCCCAGGCCATCTGGAGCCCTTTGCTGCGATCTCTTCTGTGTGCTCTCCAGCAATTCTCAAGACCATTTCAGTGAAGTTGAAGTTTATGTGTAAAATCAAACTGCAAAGAGAAAATCGCCTGCTGTCAGAATTACTCTAGGAAACCACTTAGGAGGTCTCTATTTTAAAGATCTTAAAGTCTAATACAGTCAATTTTTCCACCAAGAGTGGGAAACATAAGTGTTTCTATGCAAGCCAGATAGTTGGCTTGTGAGATTGGGGCCATATTGTGTAGTGAACAGATCCTGTTCCTTTAAATATATTCCCTTCTGAGAACTCTCTATATACCAAGTGAGGCATCTATATCACAAAAGGCTGAAGGAATGGCAGATCCAAGTTCTTGGCATACTCACACTTTATTGTTGTATATATTTTGGGCTGAAGGGTTAATACAGGCTCCCATCTGAAGAAGGCAGCAACCAATATGCTCCCTTGCCTACCTGGGCACCCAGGCGTTATGAAAATGGGGGACGTAAAATCTGCACATGTCATTAGTGAACAGGTCAGTTTACCCTGCTTCCCTGATAGGGTCAGAACGTGTTCAACTTCACATGTGACTTTTATTCTAGAACCATGATTATAAGGATATCTGACAGCAGACTTTGAAGCATTTAGACTATATCTACTGTGTGCTTATAATGGGGATAAAATATCAATGACACATATTTCTTTCTCCTCCATTTAGTGGGAAACCAAAAAAAACGAACAGGAAATTAGAATACAGTCAGTGTGAGCATGGAGCACTACAGGAACACATGGGGTGTCTCTTCCCTTGAGTGGTTGGCCAGGTCCAGAAGAGGGGGGCGGTGTTTTCCAAATGCAAAGAGCAGCATGTGTGCACAGCATGTGTAGCAGAAGCTTCTCTTTGACAAACGTGTTGACAATGAATGAATAGAAAATGCCCTATGTGCCCTGAATATCTACTATATTCCCAGGAAACAAAAAACAGAGGTAGAGACCGCAGAGAAGGATCAGCACCTTTGGTGAGAATTTGCAGGACAGGTTGAGAGCTAAAAGACAGACACAAAATTTACAACCGTCAGTGGCAAAAGTCGCTTGCCAAAGTGACGTAATCAGTGACGTTTGTGTAAAATATCAAATGCTTGGAAAGCCTTACTGAAGCCCGTATGCTAAATGCATCTGCAGATCACTGACAACATGCTGAGCATGCATTTGCATGGAACACTTAAACAAGATCTTCCGAACACTCATGAACACCTTTGGGTACCTCCAACACCGCATCGGCAAAAGGCCCAGCAGTTCTCTCTGTTCAGCAAGGTAACTAGTTATTGATCAGTAATTTTGTCACTGAGGCACATGTGTTTCAGAAGAAGACAAAACCATACAAAGAAACAAGGCCCTGGAATTACCGAGAAACCAAAAACATTTTACAAAATAGCATCGTTTTCAGTACACGCACACACACACATAAGAAACATTTCTTGACCACAAAAGCATACAAATAGGGTCTGCTACGTCAGAGAAGAGGACTGAGAATACAGATTTTCCACATTTCCCTTTATTTATTGAGTCTCAATTGTGTTTGCTAATTCCTTGTGTCACTGTTCAGAGATACCCTTAGTTGGATTATCATTTTCACTACCATATTATAGTTGCCGGGAAGGCAAATGTATGCGAGGCTTCCTAATAAACACCAACTTTTTTCTATCCCCAACATTAGAAACAAAAAAAGAAGAAAGAGATAATACAAAGAGACTCAAATGGTCATAATTTCATTTTCTATCTTTCAGGTTATTGAATCATTTCAGAAGATGTGCCTCCATAAAAACCTTATCAAAATCACATGCTTGCCTGTGGCAAATATACCAATCTATATTTGAATTTCCCATAGTCACATACTTCTTGAAAAATAGGGAATGTGCAATTGTCCTCATCATTTCACCAAGTCCTTTAATGACAAAACAATTGTCAGGTACCCCAGATTTTTTTTTATATACCCACTAGCAGCGTTTGCTAATACATTCTTTGCACATACAAATTTCTAAATGTTCAAAATAGTAGAGAAAAATAAGTACTCCCATTTTGTTCATTAGGAGGTCTTGTTTACTAGGAACCCATAAACTATAAAAGACCAAAGCATCTGTAACCTTTGAATCTTGGCTCAACTCACTAGTTGTCTCACCTTGGTAAAATACTTAGCACCTCTGAACCTCAGCTCTCCCAGCTTTTAAACAGAGGATAGTAGGTACCTAACTGGGTAGTTGTGTAATAAAGACATTGTGTGTAGAGCATTAATTAGCTGCTCTCATGATTAGTTGTTATTAATCTTAAAAGAGCAGTTTTGTGAATTTCTGACTTCCTAGTTAGTGCTTTTTTTGAATGTGTAATTCAAGGGACAAAGCTTAGGCTGGGACCAGCAAAACTTGTATTTGACTCCTGAGGGTCCTGTGAAGTATAAGAAAAGCCATTTCACCTCTCTGAACCAAGCTGTTTCCAATGGAAAATTTGACTATCAATGTCTACCTTCCCAGATTATTACAAAGATTGAATGAGGTCATTCTTCTCAGCACCTGGTCAACATTCATTGAATAGTAAGTTCTAGTATAGATATGACTGCAATAGTGGCAGCTGAAAAACAAGGAGTCATCCTGATATAATGCCTTGGAGGAAAATAATATCTCGTACAGGGCTGGAAAATAGGGTTGTCTTTAGTTGCCAACCGTGCTGGTTGGGAAGGGCCTGGCGTGTTCTACGAAAAGGACTCCAGTATTTACTAAGCCTCCACATGCATGCAGTGTTGACAAATACCTGGAAACCAGCATGTGATCATCATTAAGGATATTTAAATATCCTCAGATATATGCACAAAACCACTGAAGAAAACAAAATATTCTGCGGACATGACATATTTTAAGAACTGGAAATACAAAGCAAGGGCCTTTTATCAGGAGAGTAGTGATGAGATCTGGGAGGGCAATCACAACAATTAAAGGAAGGATCCATCCTCTTACCCTCCTTCTGCTCTAAATCTGTTGTCTGATAAAGCAAGCAGAGTATTAGAAACCCAGTTATAGTCCTAAGGGGGTCACCATTCAAACATTTTAAGTTGACGTCTTTCCATTGGTCCTACACAGCGTGGGGAGACTACTACAGATGGTGTAGAGACGTTGAAATAAGGAAGTTTTATTGGGGCGGGGTTTCTAAAATATCCCTGTACCTTACAAACGATTGCCTTTATCACAGGATGTACAGAAGGTAGGAGGGGCATTAACGTTAATGGCCAATTCTTAAGGAACCAAAGGAACAGACCTGAGATTTGTTGAATCAACAGGTTTTATTTCCTGGAACTGAAATAGTTCAGTTCTCAACTTCCAAAGCTAGTCAACAATTTTTCATCAGAGCCCATGGGAGAGGGGCAGGGGTAAGGAGACAACAGGGGAAAGGCACATAGAGAGGCTCCAGGAGAGGCTGGGAGGGGGCACTCACTTCCCTCTCCTCAGGAAGTTACATTTCAGGTCTGGTGACAATGCTGAGGGGGCCAGAGTGCGGAAGGTGGATGGGAAATGGCACTGCCCGGGAACATCAAAGCCTTAGCTACAAAAAGAAAGTCATCGAATCCCAAACAGAAAGGGAACCTCCTAGTCCATCTCTGAAATGGAGTTAACAACGGCAGAGCTGAGAGCGGACTGAAGGCATAGCTGAGGGTAGTTTTCATTTGTCAAAAAAAAAAAAAAAAAAAAAAAAAGAGAATCTTTTCATTAAAACAAAGTTTCCCAAACTATGTGCCTTTTCCACCTGAGTGACATATATGACTGACTGCGGGGTGGCCTTGAGGCTGCGGAAGAGGGAGAGGGGTGGCCAGGCGTCGTCCCAGAACATCCCCTATAGCCCCAGAGATCTAAACAGGGGACAGGTGTGCCTCACCACTTCCATCCAGAGAGCGGGGGCAAAGCTAATCCTCCCCATGTCACCAACAACTGGGAAGCTCCCACATTACTGGATGAAAAATGACAAATCCCAGAACTCCCAAAAGGGACTCAGAAAGGAGGGAGGCCCTCCCCGAGAAGCTGTCCCACTTTTGGTGCATCTGAGCAGCTGGGGTAAGAGGCAGCAGGGGGCGCGGGCAGGAGCCCCGGGGGCTGCTCCTCACCAGCACCACCGGGCCCTGCAAGTCACCCCGCAAGTCCCCCGCCGCTCCGTATCCCCGATTCCACCGCAGACGTCCAGAATGCCGGGGGAGGGAGAGGCGGGTGTCTGCCAGGCCCCAACTGAAGCCTTGGGAAACAGTTCCAGGCCGGCAGGGGCTCGGCGGGCGCCCCTCACCCCGGGGGCTGGAGGCCCTGACCCAGATCACAGGGTGTGGGGAGCACAGAGCTGGGGGCCGGGCGCCCGCCTCTGCAGGTCAACCCCGGGCGGGGGGAGGAGAGCGGGTGGGGGAGGGGGAGGGGGAGGGGGTGGGGGAGGGGAGGCGTCCCAGTTCGCAGGCCGCGGCCGGTTTCCCCAGTACCCGGCAGGCCGCGGCTGGAACGGGGCGGGGGCTCTTCCAGGAAGTGGGGGCTACGGGCTGGGGCTGTCGCGCTCTCCCCGCCGCTGCTGCTGCTCGGCGCCCCGGGGCTCCTGCTCCCGCTCCTGCTCCTGCGGCCGCGGCTGCGGCTCCCGCTCCGGCTCGGCCTCCCGGGGACGTTTCGGGGCGCCCTCCGGCAGCTCCCCCGCGCTCCTCTTGGCCCGCGCCTGCTCGGCCCGCTGCAGCTCCTCCTCCCGCTGCAGCTGCTCCTCCCGCTGCAGCTGCTCCTCCCGCTGCAGCTCCTCCTCCCGCTGCAGCTGCTCCTCCCGCTGCAGCTGCTCTTCCCGCTGCAGCTGCTCCTCCCGCTGCTGCTCCTCCCGCTGCAGCTGCTCCTCCCGCTGCTGCTGCTCCTCCTCGGCCCCCACGTCGCCGCGCGGCTGCCCCGCCTGCGGCCCGGCCCCTGCGCCCGCGCTGGCCGCCCCCCGCTGCTCCTGGGGGGCCGGCGGGTCGGCGGCGGCCCGGACCGAGGGGTTGTTCTCGATCTCCCACAGCCCCTCGCTGAAGCCCCTCCTCTTGCTGGGCTTGCCGAACTTCTCCTTGGACTCCTCGTAGGGGAACAGGTGCTTGGGGCCCAGGAAGGCCGTCTCGTGGGTCCCGAAGAAGAACACCTGGTAGCGGTTGGGCTCGGCCAGGTGCTCGACCCGGGCCGGCCAGTGGGCGTAGCCCTTCAGCTTGGCGAACACCAGGTCGCCGCTCTCGTACTTGCGCCGGCAGCACCGCGACATGGCGAGGCTGCGCACCCGGCCTCGGCGGAGGCCCCGGCCCGGTGGAGGCCCTGGCCCGGTGGAGGCCCTGGCCCGGCGGAGGCCCTGGCGACGCCCGGAACGCCGGCGGGTGGCGGCCGCTGGGCTGGGCGCGCGCCCTCCCCTCGCCCCCCCCGCCCCCTCCCCGCCGCCTTCCCCCCTCCCGGGCCCCGCGCACGCCCCGCACCCCCGCACCCCCGAGGGTTCCAGCGCGCACACGGCATCATCTCCGAGGCCCCGCTGTGCACGCCGCGATTTCTAGAATGATGGAGCCCATAGCTCGGCCACCCGGTGGCCCGGTGCCCCTCGATCCCCAGGGTCCCCGGGCCACGAGGACTATGTGGTGCGCGGTGAGCCAGAGGGGCCCGGGAGGGGGTGAGATGGGCCGGTGTGGTTGGCGCAACTAGGTGACTCGGTGCACCCAGATGTGGGTGAGACCAGTCACAGGCTAGTGCAAACTCGAGGTGTCCGTGCGGGTGCGTCCGGCCTACTCGGGGCAGCAAACCACTCTGGCCTCAGGAGCCTCTGGTGGCCTGGTTGGGTCAGTGGTTTCATTGGGTTTTTCTGATTTCTTTGAGGCTTGACCCTGAGGCCTCCTCCAGGCAAAGGGATGGAGTTAGCGACACTGTTAGGATGTCCTGAGTGCACATCTTTCTGGAATCCAGTATTCTGAACCGGTAGTATTTGGGGTGGGGGGTGGGTTGGGAATCCCACAAAATGTTTCTATCAGCTGCATGCCCAGGTCAAACCAACCATATCAAAATTTCCCACTTTGCGTGGCAGGTTTGCATCGCAGGCTGGAGTCAGACTTTTTTCTTTGCGTGATTCTACTGTATGGTAAACAATGAGACTTAATGACTGTAACACAAAGAGTAGACCAAATGCTCTCAAAATCTTGCTACAAGAGGGGGAAAGGTGGGATGGTTGTGATTACGAATTAGATAAAGGTCTGCTCATATCAAATATGCTGTTGGTAACTAGGCCTTCCCGGGGGCCACAGACAGAGAAAAAAAAAAAAAAAAAAGCATTATCTCAGCTGAGACACTATTTAAAGAAGAGACATTTCTCCAGATACAAGAGGGATTCTAAACTGATACTTTGGGGAGTTTCCATGTAACTGCATTTGTTAGAAAGATGGAGAAATCCATCTTTTTTTGAGTCCTGTGAGCTTCCACTTTGAAGCCTAGCCAAATTTATCAATATGAGTACTCTTGGCTATTATGACAGACACCCTTCAATATTAATCATGTGTTTAAGTACACAGATGTCCTTTCCTAGTGTAACCAACAGTGACCAGTGGAGAATTAGAACCATTAACCAGTTTCATTACAACGCAGATTTGTTTCCTGTTTCCTGGGTTGGATGATCACCAATTTGCCTCTGGTTGGTGGAGACCTGCTCTGGGCAAAAGAAGGCACCTTCTCCCAGTAAGACAAAACAAAACCCTGCACTTTGATAATTCTAAACAAGTCCTTGTAGCTTTTTCTGTCAAGCCATTTTCTCAGAACATTTTTTTTTATGACATTCTGCTACAAAGATGAATCTGATAACGTTTCCTCTTCAACTTCATAGAGAGGTTGAAAGCACCAGAAAACTAGAAATGTTTAGTGGCTGTAGAAGATAAATAGAACATCATGGGCAACTGTGGAGCCCATGGTAGGAAGGAATGTGGAGTTTCTGTGGGCAGAGGCCTTACTACACACATGCAGCCTTTTTTTTTTTCTCAGCCCTCACTATGCTGCACTGAAGCACAGATCATGTAGCAAAGTCGCTCAAAGAGGAAAAGTCTGGTTAGACAGGATGATGGCCAGAAAAGACATTTAGTTGTGCCATCCCATCAGTCTGAAGGCATGACGAGACCTAAAAACCAATAGCTCAAGGTGAGTTTGATTATGGGCAAATGGGCCGTAGCAGTGTAATCCAAACATCAAAGATCATGTGTCATCAGGGTCACAGCAAGTAAACAGGGAGGTGTGAGGGTATTATTTGGAGGGAGCATTTGAGGAGTAGAGCAAATAACCAAAAACGTATCAGAATCTGAAACAAAAAGGAAACAAGCAAGAAAGTCTAGTAGAGAAGCACCCAGAACTGCAAAGAGTAAAAGAAATTCTATTGGGCACAAATGATCATTCTCCTGTCTTCACCCCTTATCGGTATGGTGCTACAGGGCCAGCACAAAAGATCTTTATCTTTGAGGACTTGGAACTATAATTTAAGAGCTAAGCCACCAGAGACTTCACTAAAGAGAAACCCAAGCTAGTCTTCAACTGATGAAACGTGTTCTTTGCATAAATACAAAGGAATTCCAGGAGAACTCAGTGGGAGGGTGGTTGTTAGGACAGGAAAGGGGTGGTAGGAGACAATAAAAAGGATTCTCGAATTCCTCATTTGTTTGCCAGCCTCCTAAGGCCAGGAGTAGATAAAATGGTTCTGAGCCTCTGCTACATGATCTTAAGGTGATGAAGTAATACTTTGAATTTCTCTCAGGATTGTTAAAAATATTGATGAGATTATGGGTATGAAAGTCCCAACAATGGGTATGAGGGTCAGTACTAATAAAGTGTGAAGGAGAGTTTCATTTTCGGTAGGAATTAGGCTATTTTTTTAATTATTAGACCCAATGAGGATAAAGATCTAGTGAAAGGAGTCGATTCAGGAATAAGGGCATTGAAGGATGAAGAGAAGCCCTGTGCCAGCTGATTATCCATATGACATATGCAATGTCACATCCATCACAACTTCTACGGCAGCCAATGCAAGAGATTTTGTTATGTGGAAATACTATTTTTAAAAACAATATTCCTCAATGGAACTTAACTGCTAATGGTAGCTTACTCCAGAAGTGGGAGAACTGGACGAAGGTTGAGGAAAAGTGAAATTCATTTAAAAAGTTAAATAGGGACCATTTTCGTGGAAATACAATTCTTTTACACCTCTGTTCTCAGTGATGTAATTAAGTGGCATGATCTTGGCTTCTTTTACCCTTGAAACCAACTTATTTTTAAAAGTTCTTATCTGGGTGCCTGTGTGGCTCAGTGGTTGAGCATCTGCCTTTGGCTCAGGTCATGATCCCAGGGTCCTGGGATTGAGTCCCACATCAGGCTCCCTGCAGCGAGCCTGCATCTCTCCCTCTGCCTATGTCTCTGCCTCTCTGTTTCTCATGAATAAATAAATAAAATCTTTAAAATAAAAATTTAAAATAAAAAAGTTATTGTCTTTCTTGCTTGAAGCAGAGAGAATAGGGAAGTGGTGTTCATGATAACCTGGTTAGGTGTAGATTGGGCTGTCATACAAAATACTTGTGGGCAAGTACAATTATCATTTCTTAAAACTAGATCTCCAGAAGTGCAACTGTTTCTAATAGATCAAGATGTTTTAAATATCAAATGTACCAAAAACACCTGTTTGGCAAGGGGACCTAATTTCAGCAGAGGCATACCTTTTAAAACACCTTAGAATCCAAAATGTGCATGGCACTTCTCGGTTTCCTTCTCTGGAAAACTCATGATAGTATTTAAAAAACTGCTGTAGCAATTATGAAACACAGCTAATAAAACGTATAATTACACAAGAGAGACAATAGATACCTAATTGATGTTATCTTGTTTAATTAGTTTAAAATTCAATTAGTCTGATGAAATTATGATATAAAAAAAATGCAGTTGTTTTCTGTATGCTTTTGTCTTCATTAAAAATATTAGCCGTCTCCGGGTTCATACAACAGAAATATTTATACATGGTTGGTATGTGGGGTCAAGTCTTTTCTTTTTAAAATGTTCTAGCAGGCACAATTGTATGGAAAAGAAATCCCCTCCCTGACCATGGGCAGAAAATCCCCACACTGTCCTTTTTAAAAGCCACAGGAGATGCACTACTTCTATATTTTGTCTCCTTTATATTTTATCAGTGACCACTTAGCCTACCCCTTAAAGCCTCAGAGACTTCTGAAATCCAAGGAATCTGCTGGGAGTAGGATAAACTGTATCAGTGAGGATGTCCCAGAGCTAAAGGATAATTTAAGGAATGTTTCCAAGGAGCTGTATCATTATCAATTTGAATAGTGAGTCAAATCTGTCCCTAGGTTTGATGATGGCATTTGGGGAAGGGAGACAGAGGGTACAGATTTTCCAATTCCTGTATGTGTGCCACCAACTTGGGCCTCCTTGGCCAGTCACAAATGTTTATGGGGGTGACACATAGGAGGGAGCAAAAAGATCACAATAGTTTGCAAAACTGATGTTTTCATAGCTATAGAAAGAATATGCCACTTGAAAATTAATAAAAGTGGCTGATTACAAATTATATTTTATTATCCTGATTTATTGGGTGCTAGAAGATTTTACAGATTACTCTTTGGGAAAAAGTTAAAAATTAAATGTTTCAATAATATGAGTGTGTTTCTAATTGGAATCTTGCAGGATAATGTTTATTCAAACGGTCACACAAAAAAATGTATGAGTTATTTTTTTATCTATATAATTAGCAAAGTTTAAACAAGTTATCAATGCTAGTGAGTATCCAATAGTTGAGGATTGGAGGCATATAACATGGCCATATTCTGTCTTTAAGGCTTTTATAGTATAATTTAATGACTTTGAAAATGCTTAAAATAGGAAGTTGAATGAAAAGAAAGAACCAAATATATAATGTAGGCAATTTTTCAGCCTATGTAAAACCTAGTTCTTCAATAAACTTAAGACCCATTTGAGAGAAAAGCGGTTTCAAATGAGCAAAAAGTATGTGTCCAACAGATTGCCTGGGATCTATTAAATTTTCAACTATTATTCGTCATCACTATTAAAATAGGAAGCACTACTCTATTTTGTTAAAGTGCGAATCTTTTTTATTTTTGCTTCACGTGATACTTTTGAGGGGCTTACTATTGTTTCCCCCACACACACAAATTGCTTCTGGTTCTAAATGTAGCTTGATGTCTTGCCAGTGTTTCTTTAATCTTATAATTGCATACTTTTTTTCTTATCATTTGGAGGGAACATAGTCTTCATGCAATAGAAACACATTTTTGAAAGATCCAAGATCGGAAATCCCTGGGTGGCTCAGCGGTTTAGCGCTGCCTTCAGCCCAGGGCGTGATCCTGAAGTCCCAGATCGAGTCCCAGGTCGGGCTCCCTGCATGGAGCTTGCTTCTCCCTCTGCCTGTGTCTCTGCCTATCTCTCTCTCCATGTCTATCATGAATTAAAAAAAAACAAAAAATAAAATAACTAAAGCTTTCAGAAAGCCTCTAAAAGTTTTTGATGTTACAAACTCAGTCTTCACCTCAATACCCTCTTACTCTTCCTTCTAATAGTTTCATAGCTTCCAAAATAATTACCAAAATACTAATCTTTGGGGAATAAGTCATTTATACTGTTTCCATCTAAGGAAATCATCAACAATATGCATGACAAGGAAAAATAGGTAATTTTTAGACCCAGATTTCTAATTTTGAATTAATGAAAATGGTATTTGAAGATGGGCAATAATTTTGATTGAAGTTTTCATAATTTTTTTTAAGTAGACTTGTGTCCCTGAGATCAAGAGTTGGAGACTCAACCAACTGAGCCACCCAGGCGCCCCAAGTTTTACATATTTCATTATTACAAAATGCCTTAAATTTTTCATTTAATTTTGGATTAGAGATACCTGTATTGAGTTGGTATTTATCTTTCTAACCAAAGGATTATTGGAGATGAATGGCTTTGTCTTTTTAAACATTGTGAAAGAAATATTTTGCCTTCAGAACAATTTAGATTTCTCTAAATGAGGGAATATGTATATTATTTGTTGAAATATATAAGTACTCTAGGGAGTTTAGAGATTTCATATTAATTCAAAAACTCATAAAGCATGGAATAGAGATCCAGTAAAAGAAAGTCAGAGCATAGAAATTCAACATAAACCAGCATTTGAAGTGAGCAAAATCTTCAACAAGCATTCCTTCTGTCTTTTTATAGAGTTTGTTCATTATTTAGATGGAATCAGTGAGGGAAAAGCACTTTCAATGCCTCAGAAGAATGCTCCATATGACACAGATGATGACTCTTTGAACAAATGATGTTATCCCTTCTCTCTTTGGCCATTTTTCAAGGTAGACAAAATAGAGTATTTTCGATACTTATAAAATTGAAATACATACATAAGACACTTAGGATATAGCTCTTCAAAATCAGACATAACAAAAGTCCATACTCTATTCCCACTTGTCAAAGTATAATCATAATGAGAATATATTCATAAGTAAAATTATAATAGAGCTGCTGTTTACCATTTATTGAGCACTTACATGGCACATATTGATAGAAACACTTTATACCTGTTTTCTTAATTAATTCTTAAAACACTTTGGTACATTATACTGCTTTTCTTCTTTTTCTTTCTTTCTTTTTTTTCTTGTCCACCTATTCCTCATGAGCAAAGCCATTCAAAAAATACAACCTATCAGCGGCTAGAAAAGTTGGTTGAGAGAAAATGAAGAGAAGGACGAACCAAATACTAAGAAAGCAGAAATGTCACAAACTTAACAAGTTACTAGAAGGATCACAAAAGTGAAATGGGGAGTAGTTACAATTCCTAAGGTTACTCCAGTTACAATTTCAGTTCCATGTATATGCATTCTTATACTAAAAATAGTGAGTCAGGGGTGCACAGCTGCCTCAAGCAGAAAAGCGTGTGACTCCTTATCTCCAGGTCATGAGTTCGAGTCCCATGTGGGTGTAGGCATTACTTAAATAAATAAAACTTAAAAAAAGACAGTGAGTCAAATGTGTATCTATCTGCCTTTGATGACAGTGTTTGGAGAAGGAGATACGAAGAGGCAGATTTAATCTTAAGAATGGGCATCTGTTCTTACAATAATATGTAGAACAATAATTATGCTGATAATCGATGATGGGCCGTTATGTATAAAGGTAAAATGATGTTAGCTACACATCAAGTAATGTTAGCAGGGACATGGGATCTCCCCAGGTGTAAAGTATTACAGATAGAATGTCTACTTCTCTTTAAAATGGCTAGCCTTGGAGTGCCTGGGTGGCTCAGTCAGTCAAGTAACCAACTTTCGATTTTGGCTCAGGTTATGATCTCAGGGTCATGGAATTGCACCCCACATCAGCCCTATGTTGAGCCCCATGCTCAGCA